>NC_060119.1:655494433-655797463 GCF_021461395.2 Schistocerca americana | reverse complement strand
CGCACGCCTTGTGACGTCCTACGTTCTGTGCACCACTAGGAGACCTGTAGCAACATGCCCCCGTACTTTTATTCCTTTCCACCTAGTACTTAGTATGTTACGTTACTTTATCTACCTCATCCTTATGTTTTGCAGGCCGGTCGGAGTGGCCGTGCCGTTCTAGGCGCTACAGTCTGGAGCCGGGCGACCGCTACGCTCGCAGGTTCGAATCCTGCCTCGGGCATGGATGTGTGTGATGTCCTTAGGTTAGTTAGGTTTAATTAGTTCTAAGTTCTAGGCGACTGATGACCTCAGAAGTTAAGTCGCATAGTGCTCAGAGCCATTTGAACATATGTTTTGCAGAGTAGTGTGGTACGTATCATAATTATGATAATCTTTGGCAAGAAAGGTTAGGGCTACCGCGTCCCGTCGACGACGTGGTCAATGGTGATCAGCACAGCTTCGGAAGCGGGAGGGATGGAGAAATTATTGCGACGTATCCTTTCCGAAGGAACTATTCCTGTATTTGTCTTCAACAATTTAGGAAAACCTAGATCTGGATGTCTGGACGTGTACGTGAATGAGAGTCAATTGTCTTCAACAGGGTGCCACGTCCGCCCCGATAGCTGAATGGTCAGAGTGACGGACTGCCGTCCTGTGGGGCCTGGGTTCGATTGCCGGCTGGGTCGGGGATTTTCTCCGCTCAGGGACTGGGTGTTGTGTTGTCTTCATCATCATT
This sequence comes from Schistocerca americana, assembly GCF_021461395.2. Taxonomy (NCBI): domain Eukaryota; kingdom Metazoa; phylum Arthropoda; class Insecta; order Orthoptera; family Acrididae; genus Schistocerca; species Schistocerca americana. The sequence continues at coordinate 655,796,745 of NC_060119.1, read as the reverse complement.
TCATCCCCATCCGGTACGGAAGTCGCCCAATGTGCCGTCGAATGTAATAAGTCCTGCACCAAGGCGGGCGGACCTGCCCCGCAAGGGGCCTCCCGGCCAATGACGCCAAACGCTCATTTCCAACACGGTGCCACGTCGTTGGATACGTTTTTAACATACTTCAGCGTTAGAAACAGTTAATTCTCTTATTACACCCGATACGCCTCCCCTCCCTCGCCTTTAAGCGCAGGCGCTGCTCATCGCATTGATAAAGTGATGAAGCAAGCCCCCCATTGTCTGGCTTAAAACGGACTCGAAACTGCACGGATAACCGAAAAACACGGATATTCAAAAACGCATGTGTTTTTACCGGAAACTACCATTTACTGTACAAAACATTCTATACGGCATGTCTGAAAGCCAACTGAATTGCTTATGTGCTACTCACCAGAAACTGATAACTTCGTTACGAAACTATACTTAAAACCGCCGTATTTCGTTCCACTTGCTTTCAACCTGCTTTTGGGAAATAACTGTCAAATTATACCTGTTTCTGTTTATCATTCACTTTCTTTCCTGAAAACGGTTCTCGTTTTTCGGAGAATCAATTCATCTGTATAATAAAACGAATTTTGTCGTGCAGACTCTAATAGATCAACACATTTCAGTGCCTCGGTTGCGTGATAATGGGTTTCTCGTTCTCCTCGTCTTCGCTGGTTTCCTCTACAGAACACACATTTTTCACCATGTCCCTTTACTTCGCTGTTCAAATACTGATTCACAGCCATTGTTATTTAACAACCTGCGGGTATTTTCGTCTTGTTTGTCTTCACAACCAGAAATTTCTATTCTAAACGAAAATATTCGTTCCAATTATAACAGAACATATGATGCTTCGTTCCTATTGTTACAAAATCAGCGAACTGTTCACGGAACTATCCAGTAGCCGGTTAATCCGCCACCGAATAATCTGGAGTTTGTGGCAGCTAAGGTTTTCTTGGCATGATTGATTAATGGCGTGTTTCCGGGTGTTCAGCCGAGATGTTTCCGTTTTCTGCACAATATTTCGACTCCGTATTCTGCATGTGCTGCGAGTATTGCTGTTATGTTTACTCGCCGCCTGGACTCCCACCAGACTGTGAACTATTTTTGGTCTCACGCTGCTATTTATAGCAGAGTTCGACTCCCAGCGGAAGTTGCAGTTTAAACATGTCTTGGGGTCAGGCACTCAATTGATCAAGATCCCGTCGGCCATCAAAGCCTACAGATATGATAAACGGTGAGAGAGTGTGCGCTTCACAGAATATCAGTGCGGGCCCTGAAAAGAAGGGGGTACAGGCCGGCGGGGGTCGAACTCGGCTATAAACAATGGCGCGAGATCACTAGTAGTTCAGGGTCTGGATGGAGTCCAGGCAGCGAGTAAACATAACAGCAATTCTCGCTGCATCTGAAAGAGATATTTTTATTGTGCATGAAAGGGAAACAACAGCAGAACATTAATCGGGAATTTGCTGTATCTTGTTTAGTATTGATAAAAAAACTCATAAATTTAATACAGAAAACATTTTCGACATCAGCCGATAGTCAATACAACCACCTACCCTACGGAATGCTGTGATTCGTTCCGGCACCACTGGTCACCGAAGGAAGCACTTGTTAACCCCATTTGTGGCTCAGAGGCTGAAAATACGTCTCGCTAACAAGCTAATCAGTGCGGTCTATGAGCCGTGGCTTCGCCACTTCCTGCAGCCGGACAATTTGTTCGAAACTCCACCTTAATTGAGCCCCCGCCTGAAATTCCAATAGCATGGCCGGCTCAAATAACGAAGCGCGGCCCCGATATCAAATATCTCTTTCGCTGATCACTGACATTTTAGAGATAAAACATGAAACCTGCCACGATCCACCTACGCAAATTCCAGAGAGAAAAAGAACTTATCTGCCTTTAATTTTATCTTTAGTTCAGTATTTACGCACACGTACAATTAGTCACTGTCGCATTGTCAGTGATTTTTCAGACTTCAGAGATGTTATGACAAGACTTGGCTACATCAACATCTACATAATATGCGCTGCAAGCCGTTGTGCAGTGCATGGCGTAGGGTACTTAGTAACAAAATTACCAATTTTCTGAACTATTCAGTTCGCGTATTGAGTGGATGAAAAATTACCATCTCTACGCCTTTGCGCTCGCCCTAATCTAAACTGTCTTATTATCTCTAAAAGAAATACACCATGGTGGCCTTAAACAGTCGCACAGTCGTCATCGACTACCGAATCTGTGAATGTACACAACAGAGTTTCGCGATAACAACATCACCTTTCTTCCATAGATTCCCAGTCAAGTTGCCGGTGCATCGCTGTCGGCTACAAAGGTTTTCTGTCAGTGCTCATACAACACTGCTCATTAGTTAAACCGATTTCGATAGTTTTGTCATTTACAACAGCCCGTATTACTTCTTAGCCACCGAGCGAGGTGGCGCAGTGGTTAGACACTGGACTCGCATTCGGGAGGACGACGGTTCAATCCCGCGTCCGGCCATCCTGATTTAGGTTTTCCGTGATTTCCCTAAATCATTCCAGGCAAATTCCGGGATGGTTCCTCTGAAAGGGCACGGCCGACTTCCTTCCCTAATCCGATGAGACCGATGACCACGCTGTCTGGTCTCCTTCCCCAAACAACCAACCAACCAACCAACTTCTTAGCCGACGGCTGCGTCAGGAGATTTTACTAGATGCTCACTGCTGCTCCTGCCACATTCAGACGCATACATTAGTGAAGAAATAATATGGGTTGTTGAAAATGAGAAAAGTATCAAAACTGGTTTAGCCAGTACACAATATTATCTTCGAAGTACTTCAAATAGTTGTCAGACCTCTAACCAACGGTCAAAATTATGTTAAATAAGTAACGTTTCACAGCAGATAAAGACAGTATGTCGTAAACAGAGATTACCTAGACGTAAATAAAATTGTCAAACATTTTTTACCTAAACTACCCCCAAGTAGACGATATCTACACTGTTCGTGTTAATTGCAGGGCGTACTAGAAAATGGCACTCATACCAAAACAGGCCTATAGTACAGAACAGTAAACCTTTCAGCACCCAGCTTGAATTATTTTTTACAATAAATGTCATACTGCGACATATACTACGTTGTAGGCCCAACAATGCGTAAATCACTGACACTGATGTACTACGAAATCAAGGAGAATGTATTGTAATTTATTTAGCAGGAAATAAAAATGCTAAAAACAACTGAAAGCATTAGATATAACAGACAATATCTCAGAAACAGCGTTACTCCGGAATACGCACAAATCCAAGCAAAAGCAGAATCCGGCATTGCAGCGAGAGTGAAGAACTACGAGGAAAAGTGCGAATGAAAGAGCAAATCAAGATCCGAATTCGCCATAAAAAGAATACAATCAAGAAATGTATGTGTCACATCTACGCCTCAGCAATAACGTTACACCTCTAACGTACGACTATACAATTAAATTTATAGATAAACACCGATGGCATACAAGCAGAGAAAGAAGAAAACTACACAAAAAGAAAAATTAACGACTAAATACCTATACAAAAGCAAACGGTTAGACAAGTAGGTAAAAGAACAAAACTCATGATTTTAGTTCTATATACGTACGAAAAATCTTACTAACATAGTACGTGGGACATTTCATAAATAATGCACACTAATTTTTTTAACTTATAAGTTTATTTTTTCAATATGCCTTTAAAAGCCTTCAATACAGTCTCCCTGCCTCTTTGTGACTGAATACCAACGTCTTTAAAGATCTGTTATTTCATCTAGGACAACACTTCCGTTCATCTACCGAATGTCTCGGGTAACGACAGTAGAAAGCTCTCCCAGAGAAGATAACGACGTCTTCGCATAGGTTTTTTCAACTTCGGGAACGAGTCAAAGTCTGGTGGAAGGAAGTGACAACTCTTTCCATCCGTATTCGCGCAGTTTTTGGGCGACGACACTGCCTCGAGAAGCTTGGGCGGAGTTTTGTGCATTTTTCTGTACAGGTTTTGTATGAAGTAACGATATACACTGCTGTGTTACTAGTTCCACATGGGACCATCTGTCATGATGATTCCTTGGTGCTCATAAGCAAAAATGGTCATTTGCTTGAGCTTTGATTGAGCGTGTCGAAATTTTTTTGGAATTAGAGAATCTCAAGCTCTCCACTCATTGGACTGTTATTTTAGCTCCGGTTCAACGTCCCTAATCCACGTTTCATCAATAGCGACAATTCGACACAAGAATCCTTGACTTTCACGGTCGAATTGTTGTTTCAGCGAGGTTGTAATGTCCAGGCGTTTGTGCTTTTGTTCAGCAGTCCAACAGTGTGGGACTCATCTCGCCGAAATTTTTTTCTTCTTCAAATCATTTGTCAGAATACGGAGTACTGATGTTGGGGGAATTCCCATGGCTTCACAGAGTTCCTCAAAAGCCATACTGCGATCATCTTCAAGAACAACTGCCACAAGTTTCGCACTTCGTTCATCTATTGACGACTGTGGCCTTCCGGGTCTAGGATTGTCGTGCAATCTCATACGACCACCACGAAAAAGATTAACCCAACCTGAAACTGTACTATGGTCCACTGTAAACTCACCACAAATTTCACTTAACGCACTGTGGATTTCTGTCTGGTTTTTGCCGCGTAAAGTTTCGATCTCGATCTACGACCTCTGGTCTTCAACAGTCACAGTACCATAGACCCCTATAGGGTCCATTTTTACGTCTCGCCAATTTTATATTAGAGTACATAGTGGAAAAACAAAAACATGTGCTTCTTCCTCACGTTCCCAACTACATCTGACGTACTTTTCATTGATCTTGCATCAAACAACCCACAGTAACCCCAACCTGTGCATTATTTATGAAATGGCCCTCGTATTCACAGAAGAAGTAACAAACTCCTAGACAAGAGCCTCAAATAAAATATTCCACCCACATTACAAAGCATGTCTATAAAGCACACTACTGCCACATCAGAGTAATCATCGATACAGCAGAACTAACATCAAAACAACAAATTGGGCGTAGGCTATGGTGAAAGTAGCTATTCATGTAACCAACAGATAAAATTAGAGTATTACACATTCAATTAAACCAACCAAAAACTAATAAACAATAACGCAGTAGCAGTAAAGGCTGACAAAGGCAATACTATAGTTATTATTAACCGGACAGATTAGAAAATAAAGTAACGAACTTCTTCGAAACGAATAATATTACAGAAATGCAAACAGATGCCACAAATAAATATGCAGCTCAAACCAACAAATTAATAAGGAATTGTCACGCAATATTAACAGAATCTGGCAGAAAATCTGACGTTATAACAAATCCACAGACACCAACATTAAGAGGTCAACCAAAAGTAGGTACAGCTCTGATTCCTATACGACTCACAGTAAACAACATACGCAACCCAACATATCATAAAACCAAAAAAATAAGCAAATTGCTAACAAAAGACTATACAAATGAAAAATAATGTACCATCAAAAATTCTAGAACAATAGCAAACAACATAAAAGACATAAAAATTCCAAACAACGTAATGTTTGCCTCCTTTGACATTACAAACGTATACACCAACATCCCGTACAAGAAACAATAGATATCATACAACAAAATCTCCTGAAATACAGGAAGTTACCTATCACAGGTACACAATTAACAGCAGAGCTTCTTAAACTTACATTACCTCAAAACTATTTCAAATTTAAAAAATCTACAAACAAGCAGATGGGCAGCAGAATAGCCTGAGCAATAGCTTTTAGCTTTTTAAATAAGCTAGAAGGAAAAGTCTTCAAATCAGAAAACATGGCCTTAAACAAAATCGTCTATTATTTCAGATACGTAGACGATACGCTGCTCACAAAAGGAACAATACTAGACACCCAACTAATCCATCAATAATTTAATACATTGCATCCAAAAATATAGTATGACCAACGACTGTAAACCTCTATAGTCAGATTTAGTGAGCTGCTTATGCGTTCTGTACGCGTCAACATGGCGAACACGAGTCCTTTCGTGTGAGCTATACCGAACTGTTTACTATTCTAACATTCGGTGCCTTGAATTCGGTCTGTACAGTATCTTCTGTCATATCCTCTCAATAAAGATTCGAAAATTGGTTGCACTAGTATCTTGTACGTGATTTCCTTTTACAGAGGCACAACACTGATCCAGGACTGATTGCGTCAGTATAAATAGTTGTCATGGAAACTGCACAGTTCCAGGTGCTGCTAATATCCGAAATAATTCCCGTGTATGTAAACAGCACAGCCTAGCGTCCAAATAAACCAAAACAAACCACACCCACGTCTGGTTCTACGAACCCTGCTGCACTTAGCTCCGAGCCAAACAAGTGCTGTCTGCATTAACGCTAATGGTGGTGCAAAAAGAGAAAGTATTTGAGCTCGTTCCCAGAGTGAATCTGAAATGCTGATAATTGGCGACAGTTGGTCTCGACTGAAAGAACAAGTTAACTGTTACCAGTCACAATTTATTCTACTTGTACTACACGTTTCAGACTTTTAAACCTCAATCGTCAGGTGGATTTATGTGATTAATACGACGTACATGTGTTGCGTGAACAACTGGGGTGATGTGTAACACTGTTTCCAGTGATCACAGGCTCGTGTTTCAGTCATGGTGCACCACAAATAACGTCACATGCACTTGTATATGTGACTCAACACAACAGGAAAAGGAGCTTGTGACCACTGGAAGCAGTGTCACAGGTTACCCCAGTCGTATACCGAACACGTACATGTCCTGTTGGTTCACAAAAATCCACCTCATGATTGAGGTTTAAACTTGTAGTGGAAATAAAATAAATTGTGACTGGTAACAGCAGATTCGTTGAATCGATCGACATCAATAACAGTCACGGTAAAGCCTGACCAAAAATGTTCACGTTTAAAGAAACTTGAATCATTTTTCCGCTTCGTAAGACGTGTTAACATCGGCGGAACGGGCGAGAGATCTCAGAAAACAAACTTCATACAAATATTGCTGCCAATATAGAGGGTATCAGTACGGAGATAATGACGTTTCAGGAAGAAGTGATCCAGATAGTGTTTTGTTTAAAGGCAGATGAAGTAGCTAGCGCTCAGGTGTTTTAAATTTCGAGTCCTGCTGACTAAGGAAGGTTAAGCTACATACTCATATGAAGCTTTCGTGCTTTTAGCGAAATAAAATACATAGCTTAATGGTAATTTGTAGCATGGTTTTCGGTGTGAGTAATTTATTCTTTTTTCATTAATTCATTATACACTCTAAGAAAAAGATAAAAAAACGGCGCACCACAATGGAATTATCCGAATGGGACGGAAATCAGTACAAGTGATCTACATGTACAGACAAACAAATAAGTACAGTTTCAGAAAAAATCATTTATTTATTCAAGAAAACCTGCTTCTCAAACTGAGCAAGACAATAACGCATTGGTCCACCTCTAGCCATTACGCAAGCTGTTATTCGGCTTGGTTTTGAATGGCAGAGTTGTTGGATGTCACCCTGAGGGATATCGTGCCAGATTCTGTCCAATTGGCGCGCTAGATCGTCAAAGTCCCAAGCTGGTTGGAGGGCCCTGCCCGTAATGGCCCAAATGTTCGGAATTCGGGAGAGACACAGCGACCTTTCCGGCAGTGTTTGACAAGAACGAAGACTAGCAGTAGAAACTCTCGCCGAGGGCGGTAGGCCAATTGGCCAGATACGGCACTATATCCCTCAGGTGGACATGCAACAACTCTATCGGTCAGTGCCGAGTCCAATAACTGCTTGCATAAGGTTCAAATGGTCCAAATGGCTCTAAGCACTATAGGACTTAACATCTGAGGTCATCGGTCCCCTAGACTTAGAACTACGTAAGCCTAACTAACCTACGGGCATCAGACACATCCATGCCCGAGGCAAGATTCGAACCTGCGACCGTAGCAGCAGCGCGGTTCCGAACTGGAGAGCCTAGAACCGCTCGGCCACAGCTACCGGCTGCTTGCATAAGGACCAGAAGTGGATCAATACGATATTGATTTGCTCAATTTGTGAAGCTCGTTCTCCTGAATAGATCATCCAATTTTTCTGAAATTGTAATCATTTGTTTGTCTGTACATGTCCATCACATCTACTGATTTCCGTCCCATTCGGATAATTCCTTCGTGGCGCGACTTTTTTATGTTGGAGTGTGTTTGTTTAAAGAAATTTTTAAATCTGATCATGAGTTAGACGTCCGTGAACTGTCGTAGGTTAGTGACTGTGGGGTACGTTGTGAATTGTGTAGCAAGTGGTTTCACCAGAGTGAATGTTGCGGGGGGAACTAGTGGGAAATTTAGGAACACCCTCATATGGAGCCTCAGGAAGTGAGAATTGTGGAGAGGTGCCTCCAGCAATTGAAGAAGCAGGTAAGATGCAGCAGACTCCCACCGTGATTAGGAAGCCTAATTATACAGGAAAAATAGGAAGAAGCGAATTCTGCCGCTAAGTAGCAGTCACGGGTGAGGCATGTTCCCACAGTTGCAGGAATCTTTAGGTACGCAGTATCAAGTTACCAGCACTTTTAAACCAAGTGCGCGGCTCAAACAGATGAAAAAAGAATTAGGGGCTTTGTGTAAGTATTTTACTAAAGAGGATAAAGTAGTGACAGTGGGAGGAGCTGGTAATAACCTTGGTAGTGTCTGGGCTTTCGATATACACTACTGGCCATTAAAATTGCTACACCAAGAAGAAATAAAGATGATAAACGGGTATTCATTGGACAAATATATTATACTAGAACTGACATGTGATCACATTTTCACGCAATTTGGGTGCATAGATCCTGAGAAATCAGTACCAGAACAACCACCTCTGGCCGTAATAACGGCCTTGATACGCCTGGGCACTGAGTCAAGCAAAGCTTGGATGGCGTGTACAGGTACAGCTGCCCATGCAGCTTCAACACGATACCACAGTTCATCAAGAGTAGTGACTGCCGTATTGTGACGAGCGAGTTGCTCGGCCACCATTGACCAGACGTTTTCGATTGGTGAGAGACCTGGAGAATGTGCTGGCCAGGACAGCAGTCGAACATTTTCTGTGTCCAGAAGAGCCCGTACAGGACCTGCAACATGCGGTCGTGCATTAGCCTGCTGAAATGTAGGGTTTTGCAGGGATCGAATGAAGGGTAGAGCCACGGGTAGTAACACATCTGAAATGTAGCGTCCACTGTTCAAAGCGCCGTCATTGCGAACCAATGCCACCCCATACCACCACGCCGGGTGATACGCCAGTATGGCGATGACGAATACAAGCTTCCAACGTGCGTTCACCACGATGTCGCCAAACACGGATGCGACCATCATGATGCTGTAAAAAAACCTGGATTCATCCGAAAAAATGACGTTTTGCCATTCGTGCACTAAGGTTCGTCGTTGAGTACACCATCGCAGGCGCTCCTGTCTGCGATGCTGCATCAACGGTAACCGCAGCCATGGTCTGCGAACTGATAGTCCATGCTGCTGCAAACGTCGTCGAACTGCTCGTTCAGATGGTTGTTGTCTTGCAAACGTCCCCATCTGTAGACTCAGGGATCGAGACGTGGTTGCACGATCTGTTACAGCCATGCGGATAAGATGCCTGTCATCTCGACTGCTAGTGATACGAGGCCGTTGGGATCCAGCACGGCGTTCCGTATTACCCTCCTCAACCCACCGATTCCATATTGTGCTAACAGTCATTGGATCTCGACCAACGCGAGCAACAATGTAGCGATACGATAAACCGCAATCGCGATAGGCTACAATCCGACCTTTATCAAAGTACGGTACGTGATGGTACGCGTTTCTCCTCCTTACACGAGGCATCACAACAACGTTTGCCGGCTGCGGTGGTCTAGCGGTTGAGGCACTCAGTCCGGAACCGTGCGACTGCTACGGTCGCAGGTTCGAATCCTGCCTCGGGCATGGACGTGTGTGATGTCCTTAGGTTAGTTAGGTTTAAGTAGTTCTAAGTTCTAGGGGACTGATGACCACAGATGTTAAGTCCCATAGTGCTCAGAGCCACAACAACGTTTCGCCAGGCAACGCCGGTCAACAGCTGTTAATGCATGAGAAATCGGTTGGAAACTTTCCTCGTGTCAGCACGTTGTAGGTGTCGCCACCGGCGCCAACCTTGTGTGAATGCTCTGAAAAGCTAATCATTTGCATATCATAGCATCTTCTTCCTGTCGGTTAAATTTCACGTCTGTAGCACGTCATCTTCGTGGTGTAGCAATTTTAATGGCCAATAGTGTAGGTTGCGACTTGGACATGATTGGTACTCAAGCTTGGACATGATTGGTACTCAAGCTTGGATCACTAATGTTCGATCTATAGTGGTGTTCCGACGTTACGATCAACCCCACCTCCACTGTGCTGTGAAGCGTGTTAATGTGGGGCAAAACGTGTTAATATAGGGCTTGAGACGGAGTTGATGATTGCGGAAAAGCCACACATTTTGTGGTACCAGCTGAAAGTATCCATGGGTCGGACTTATACTAGACATAGTCTGACCTCAATAGGATTCAATCTGTACGTTTTTATCTAATACATTCCTTCGACTACAATCTGAAAACTGACTAGCCTGTTACATGCGAAAATGGTATGCATCTTGTAAAAATGTGTCGACCATGTTTCTCATGACCTGCTATTTTTAGTCAAAGATTCATTCGCCCACGGAATTAATTGACCATCCAATAACAAATCCAGTCTTTGCGCACTTCATCTGTTTCGCGCCTTCGGACACATCACTATCGTCTTGATCAAATACATCTTTACCTTGTAAATCTTTCCGTCTGATTAACATATATGTTTTGTATTCTCACATTTTTCTTCCGCAGTAATGCCACAATAGAAGAGAATATTCTAATTAGTATTTTCAGATATGTATTTTTTTAAATTTCAAAGTAAAAAAAAAATAGTTCCAAATTACGCGCAATGATCTTTCACAAAGGATATTATTATAAATTTTATCCGCTACAGGTCATCAACCCATGATACTAAAATATAAATATGTGGCTATTGCAGCAATGTCACTGCACAGAGCACGCAAAGATGCGCTTCTCACTCAGTTCCTGTCATAATGTGAGTGACAAGCAGGAGCCGTCGCGTTCGTGCAAGGGCTGTTCTTTCTAGGACTTAAGTTGGTGCAATGTGTCAGCAAGATTTTCTGCTAGAATCTCTACCGCGGGAAGACATTGGTGGGTTCAGGTAACGAAAAGTCACTGGCGGGTTCGAAAGTGTAAATTGGCGGTTGTGGATGCGCTTTCAGACAACGGGATGTAACGAAGATTAGGTGAAGGTCCCCAACAAGCAAATGTGCTCATTTCATCACAGGCGAACATTAGCTCAGACACGAATGGGAGAAGGAAGCGAATGTGGCTTTTCTAGAGAACAATCCCAGCATTCGATACATCCATTAGGAACTTATCAAGAAAATGTTCGGGGTTTCTGTCTTAACTCAAAAACTCAGAACTGAGTATTGATCCACTTTCATCAAAAACATACGTTATGAAAACGTGGACGATAAGCAGTTCAGGCTACAAGAGAACAGAAGCTTTTGAAATGCGGTGCTACAAAAGAAAGTTGAAAATTAGATGGATAGATCGAATAACTGATGAGGAGATAGTGAATCGAACTGGGGAAAAAAGAAATTTGAGCCACAACTCAGCTCAAAGAAGAGATCGGTTGAAAAGCCACATCTTAAGGTATCAACGAACCGTCAGTCTCGTAATAGAGAGAATGGAGTAGGATAAAAAGTATAGACTGTGAGTTGAAAATGGCAAGCAGTTTCGGATGGATGTAGGATGCAGTAGTTATGCCGAGACGAAGGGGCCTGCACAAATTAGATTTGCGTAGAGAACAGCGTGAAATCTGTCTTCGTACTGAAGACCGCAGTAGCAACATTATTAACAGATAGACCACTTCAGCTGAAAGTGCTGCGGAAATGCTCTATGACTTAAACTGGGAAACACTTGAAAGAAATAATTAGTTAACGTGATAACGGCTGATCATCATATTTCAAGAGCCAAGGACAAACGATGGTTTTAAAAATGATTCGTCTGATGATAGTAGCTGAACCTGGGAAACAAGCTGTAATAAATGAATACTAGCGCGCGCGTCCAGACACACACACACACACACACACACACACACACACACACACACAAGTTTCTCAGGGTTTTTTCCCATGGCTTTAGCTAAATGCGGGAATTGGAATTCCCCTCCAAAATATTTCATATTTCATCCAAGAGTGGAACGGGAGAAACAATATTACACAGGTGTCCGCTAACTCACCGACGCTTAACGGCGTTGTGCACAGGACGGATTCGCCACCACAAGGAAAATCAATTCTGTATCTTGCAATATCATCGAATCAGAGAATCTTATCTCCTGTAAAGACACCAACGTCATATGGCACTTCACTTCTTGGAATTGAGTTTGATGGTAAGAAACTTGAAGTACAAGTACTTTCGCACGCTACAACTGAAATTTGAGTGGCGAAAGTCGTTTCCCAGGCAGTTGCCAACCACTCGTCAAAAGCAACCGTCAAAACAATGTGTCGAGAAGTGTTGTTTGTATCTGCTGGTCAGTTGGCGACTGGAGGAAGAAAGAGACGGGGTTGCGGGATGCCGACAACCGCCGAGTCTGTGACGGGTGTGAGCAGATCTGCCGCCCGTCGGCGGCCGGAAGGAATGGTAGCGAACACATGCAACGAGCATTCGCCAATGTTCACTAGTATCCATCTGTACTACATAACAAGCGGGAACGGAAAAGAACACGACAGAGCCCTACGAACACTGTGTTAATTATTTAATCGCTGAAGTCGTTGGCACACAGGTTGCACTCGATACAACCAAGTTGTAGCTACCATGCTACAATGTAATATTCAGACAAGATTATTTCGCAATGATGAGCGGGCTGCTGACGAGGAAGGAAAAAAATGGCATAGGGAAAGAAAAATGTAAGAGTGTGAATTTTGATGCTAGTGGACTTACCACAGAACTACAGATCCCGCGTTCCATAGCATTATTCCAAAACCTGGTACATATGTCAACTGAGGGTTTCGTTGAGTTCTCATTACAACCGAGGAACAATTTAAAATCAGAACACTAATTAGCGTCGAGCCACATAACCTGACGAAAGTCTAGTATTCACTCTCTGGTTCTTATCACCTCAATACAGTTACGATAGAAACTGTTTCACATTTCAGTACCTCTTATATTACAGACAGTCACTGTCTTCCGCAGTGTCATACGAGAAGTATAAGAGTCGTAGCGCAAAGGAAATAATGTGAAAGTAAAATATACATACTGCTTGTGACACAGGCTAAGTAATAGTCAATATTCAGGGATATGACAGGGATGATCGTTCAAAGAAAAAAAATCCAGTAAACATGGAATCTAAAAGGCATACCTTAAGGGTTATGAGCACTTCTTTATCTTCGATACTGCGAAACAATTCTCTTCTACTGCAAGTTCTCTGCTTTCCATGTAATGGTGGCAGGTAGTATGGACCAAAATATGAAAAAATTGTCTGGCAAACACGCGCTCTAAAACGCATACCTTGATGTCTATGCGATAACGTATGTATTTTAGAGCCCATGATGTTTACTAGACTTTTTTTTGCTTTGAATGACCGTTCCTGTCGTATCACTGAATATCGACCACTCCTCTTGGGATACCCTATACATTTTGCTAGTGTGGAGATACCGTGCTCGAGGGGAGTTACAGCATCAGAAGCTGCTAAAATAACAGTGATACATCTGTGGCGTAATTGTAACTATCTTGGATATAAGTCACGACAATGATCTCACTTTTCGTATATTTTAAATTTTACATTGATCAGCGTAATAAGTACATAATCGTATTTGTTTACTTTCAAGGAACTAAATTCTGCTTTCTCTTTTAATAAAAAGAAATATAAAAGCTTGATCCTTTTCACTCTGTTCACGCCTGGTCGAAATAAGCAATTTTCTCACGTTCCTAGTTCAACCCTTGACCCCCTTCGAAAATTTACTACCAAGAAATCTTTTTTTGGAATTTCGTACTGTGGGTATACGCCTATTACGAGGGTCGTTCGATAAGTAATGCCCCACATTTTTTTAAAAAAAGCCATTAATATACATTGAAAAACGTCCTGATTGGTGCTTCACATTTGTTGTTTTTTCTGTGCGCCGGTGAAGTTTCGAACCGTTCTAGCAGATGGCAGAGCCGTAGTACAGAGTCAAAACGGCGTCCATATACGACTCGCGTAACAAGCAGCGTGTTGTTATTCAACTCTTGTGTGCAGAAAAAGAAACCATGGTGAACATCCATAAACGTTTTTGTGCAGTGTACGTCGATACTGCAGTTGAGAGAAGTACTGTTGGGCGATGGGTAAAGAAAGTTACAGCCTCAGGAAATGCAGAAACAAAACTCCATGATCATCCACGCTCGGGACGTCCTGTCACAGCCACTGCTCCAGACATGCTGAATCGTGCGGATGCCGTTATTCGTGCCGAACGGCGCATCACAACACAATTGGGTCTACAGTTGTCGGCCAGCTTAGAAGTGCGTCTGCAATGATCAAGACTCTCCGAAATTCAAAGAGGTGCTCACGATAGGTTCCGTGAATGTTCATAGCGGACCACAAGATTCAAAGATAGGCCATTTCATCTGAATTGTTGGAGTGTTTTGAGACCGACGGTGAGGCCTTTCTGTCACGAGAGTGTCAGTCATGCAGTGAAAACATGGCTACGCCTACAGGACAAGAGCTTTTACCAGCAGGGAATACATTCTCTTCCACGACGTTGACGTACGGCCATAGAACGTGACGGAGACTACGTAGAAAAATAGGACATGGACAAGACATGTTGATGTATATTGTCCCCAAATTCTGACTCTTAACAATAAATATATTCTGAGAAAAAAAATGTGGGTCATTACTTACTGAACGACCCTCGTAGATTTCTCTACCACCTACGAAATCGACATTACTCTGTTATCAACATTACAATCTCTGCTTACCACTACATCGCTCACGCAACTCAGGCTTAATAACGAAAGCACAGGGCATCCATAATCAAAGTGCCAGCTACAAAACGCTATAGAAAGAGAACCGCTGCTCAGAATGGTGTCAAACTTGAACAGAATATTATTGACTCAGGGAGAAACATCACAAAGCAAAAACACGTAAATTTTGCCAAAAGATGGCGCTGTAAGCATCGGTTACAAATGACAGATGAATCGCAATGCGACGGCTATGGTTTCAGTTATATATTACACCAGTCGTACTGTCCAATGTGCATGACTGCACAAGTTCGGCAGTCAACTTTTAGTTAGGTAAGCCCATCCATCACGGCAAGGTCGTACCACACCGGACGAGAAAAATAAGTTTTAAATTGTCCTGTGGCCAACAACCGCATAAAACCAACAATGACATCAGTTTTTAATCATCCGGAGGTCAAAAACCGAATAAAAAGCAATAAAGAAATTGGTTTCTAATTATCGTGAGACTAGCGCAAGTCATATTCAATATGCAGGCCACCGTTTTCTGTCACAAGCTGAAATCGAGAAACGGCATATCCCGCAACAGATCGGCGTGTCTTGAGGGTCACGTTCAGAATGCGTTGCGCAATACGTGCCTTGAGTTCAGCACTGAACACATCTTTCAGGTACCCCACAGCCATTGCGAGATATTCACCGTCAGTCACAACCGGTGACGGCACTAACAAATCTCTCCTCTATCCTATCATCTTTTTATATTCTTCTAAAAAAAACAACATAATTTTATTTATATTTCAACCTTTTATTATTGTTATTTTGAAAAGAATTTCTTTGTGAAATGTTCTAGATAAACCAAAAGAAAAGAAAACTGCAAAAACAATGACATACGAAAATTGTAAGATGTACAACCTGTTTTAAAACATCAGGTCTGACAGGCCAACTGGATCTCGACGAGTGTAATGTTCTAGTGAAGCAACTGCTGCGAGCCAGGGGTAGTTCGTGTGAAAAATGGTTGCAGAGTGTGCTAAAAAGCTATAAGTGCGTTTCAGTGCCGAGGAAGATAAAATGTTAACTGACGCAGTGTCAAAAACATACTGCAGACGGTTTTTCTGCGCTTCGCGTAATTCTGGAGCAAATAATCCTTTTCTTTATCGTCCATTATTTCTTTAGCTATCAGCAAACCCACGAGTTCCCGTTTCTTTTCTCGCATGCGATCCATCCATACTGTACAGTATATTAAAACTTTGTTTACCCCAGATTATTAAACCCTTGTAAATTGTACGATTGCAGTAGATATCTCTTAGTGGCCATCTCCAATCTGGACACAGAGACACACGTTCTTGAGTACCTTCATGGGTAGCAACATGTGCTCTTGAGTACCTTCGTGGAAAACATGGTGTTTAATGATGGTTGAATTATATATTGCCTGACTGCAGCGGCTTGCTGGCACTGGTGTCCTCGTGGTAAATACTACGAATGTTTGGTAATGGTGTGCCTAATAGAGGGCATACTTGTTTCATCGCCTAGAGCTTATCTGATTATGACATCATAGGTGAAATATCAAGCAGTCACTGTTAGCAAAATGTTAACTTGTATCACTTTGCCCCTCTTCATTGCGAATCTCGTCTTTAGCTACTGACATTAGCACAATACGGATGGTGCTGAGTTTGATTTTGACACTAACATACCGGGTGATTTGCTTCAAGAACTGATAAAGACACCGACAGAGGAGAATTTAGCGAAAAGGAATGTTTTCATCAAGGAGATAATGTTGTGAGTACAGATAACTGTGATGTCGACTCAGACGGTGAAGCAGCAAACGAGGAATCGGATGAAGAATTCCTGGGTGACCGTGGAAGAAAGCAGGAGACTCTCTACTCATGTTGAATGTAAAATACTCGTGGAGTCATAAAAATTATAATAATTTGTAACTAGTGCTTAGCATAACTTATGAATTCTTTTCCCATGACGTTTTGAGCAGCAAAATTGTCATTATAGGATATAAAACAGGACACTTTGTACTTATTTTGTATATAACATACGACTGGCGATGTAATAATTGTAATTAATCAGAGCGCAACCTATATACAATGACTTACTTTGAATAAAATCTGGAGTAGTAAAATTTTCGATGGTTTAGTAGTAATGTGACAATTTCCCCTCTTTAGTACTCTACGAATAATTCTTTGATCACTCTTCCCAGACAATACGTGTAAACTGAACAGTTAATGCGCTAACGGGTTCCTTTTCTGAAAAAAGGCAAATGCGCAACGTATTTATGTTTTACGTCCCTGTCGATTCAAAACGCTCTGTCCTGCTCCGCGTCGATTTAGGCAGATGAATAGCGCGACTTCTTTTTACCGACACTCAGTAGGACATGATGCGCCGAGTCTTTCTTTCTTGCTCATCTCTGAATATGTAAATGTCCCGGCGTTCCTAAATAAAATTCATCATTAGAAAAATAAGTTGAAATGTATTGCCATCGTTTGAATGATAGAAAATTACTACACGTTTACATCAAACTAAAAAAAAGGGATGTTATTAAGATAAGGCCCATTTAAGCACTATTTTCAGAAGCTGTTATTGAATGTCCAAGATTAAATTGAAACGAACCAAAAATGGTTCAAATGGCTCTGAGCACTATGGGACTCAACTGCTGTGGTCATCAGTCCCCTAGAACTTAGAACTACTTAAACCTAACTAACCTAAGGACATCACACACATCCATGCCCGAGGCAGGATTCGAACCTGCGACCGTAGCAGTCGCACGGTTCCGGACTGCGCGCCTAGAACCGCGAGACCACCGCGTCCGGCTGAAACGAACCGTTTGCGAGGTAATTTGAATGTGCGGATATGAATCGCCACTGATTTCAGTATCATATGTTCTCCCAGTTAGTACAAACGTATCTGGAATATAAACTTCTAGATTACGTCCGCATCTCGTTGAGCTCAAATTACATCCGTAGCCCATGGTTGGGGAATGTAATACACAATTCGAGAGGCATCGACAAATTTATGCTACTGATGTAAGATGAGATTTACATTGAGGTGACAACAGTGAAGGAACAGCGATATGTACATATACAAATGGAGGCAGTATCGCGTACACCAAGTACAAGAGGGCAGTGCATGGCGGAGCTGTCATTTCTACTCAGGTGATTCATGTAAAAAGATTTCCGACGTGATTATGGCCTCACGACAGGAATTAACAGACTATGAACGAGGGATGGTAGTTGGAGCTAGACGCATAGGACATTCCATTTCAGAAATCGTTAGGGAATTCAGTATTCCAAAATCCACAGTGTCAAGAGTGTGCCGATAGTACCATATTTCTGTCATTTGCTCTCACCACGGACAACGCAGTGGCCGACAGCCTTCACTTAACGAGCGAGAGTAGCGGCGTATGCTTAGAGTTGTCAGTGCTAACAGACAAGTAACACTGCGTGAAAATATTCGCATAAATCTAGGATGCACGATGAACGTACTCGTCGGGACAGTGGGGCGAAATTTGGCGTTAACGGACTATGGCAGAAGCCGACTGACACCAGTGCCTTTGCCAACAGCACGACGTCGTCTGCAGCGCTTCTCATGGACTTGTAACCATAACGATTAGACTCTAGACGACAGTAAAACCGTGCCCTGCTCAGATGAGTCACGAATTCAGTTGGTAGGAGCTGAGGGTAGGAATCGAGTCTGGCGCAGACCCTACCAAGCCGTGGATCGAAGTTGTCAGCAAGCCACTGTGCGAGCTGGTCGTTTCTCCATAATGATGTGGGCTGTGTCTACATGGAATGGACTGGGCCCTCTGATCCAACTGAACCGGTTATGTTCGAATGGTTATGTTCGACTGCTTGGAGACCATTCACAGCCGTTCGTGAACTTCATTTTTATGGACGACTAAGCGTAATGCCATCGGGCCGCAATTGCACAGTTTTTTTAAGATTTCGAAATAATCCGGGGTTGTTCGGCAGAATTCGTAATTCCCTGCAGAGATGAGTCCAGTACTATACCGAAATGCTAGGAAGACAAGTGAACAACCCCATCCACATGTACCAGTGTACAATAAATTGTAACATGTAACGGTCTCAACTAGTAATAACCATCCTGTGAATGTTGTAGTTCTTTTATTTCCGTGCTTGCTAAGAAAAACTGTAGAGGAATTCCGCGGCCTTATGCAAGGCACCATTTTGTACTTTTGTTTTCATCCAGGCATGTTTCAGCACTTTTCGTGCTATCTTCACTGGATTTATTTGTTTTTGATTTCTTCCTGCAGAAGTGTTGTTACATGTTAATCTCTCGGCGTCTCAGCGTAGGTTCGAGTCCTCCCTCGGCCATGGATGTGTGTGTTTGTCCTTAGGATAATTTAGGTTAAGTAGTGTGTAAGCTTAGGGACTGATGACCTTAGCAGTTTTGTCCGATAAGATTTCACACACATTTGAACATTTTTTGTTAAACTCTACAGAAACTTTTGGTACAAATTATTTAAATCTATACCATGAGCGATTATTGTCATTTTTTTCACATTAGTTTGCACGTAGTACAGAAATGAGACACGTATCACTGAGTTGGTGCATTCTAATTTACCTCGACACAGACAAAGCACAAATTCAAAAACTGTAAGTAACACGATAAAAATACCCGATATATAGCGGTGCTCAGTCGGAAATACATAAAGAACAAAAAAATAAAAATAAAACATTTTGCGGTTTGCAGATGACAAGAAGTGGTCCGGCGAACAGAGTTCCAGGGTACAAAGAAACACAGCAGAGGAATGGAAATACAGTACTAACTTGACTATAGCAGATGTTGAAAGTGACCACCATCTATCTCTTGGCACTTCTGGGCAATGGTCAGAAAGCTGCTGAAGGCGTATCGACGCTGGAATTGCTTCAATCTCATCCAAAATTGTTTTGCTGCAGTTCTTGAAGACTATGAGGGGTGTTGCGATACATCTATTAGATTTGAGGGCTCTCCACACAAAGTAATCGCGCACTGACAGATCAGTTAACCTGGGTGGCCAGCTAGGGCCGCGACCAGACTGACCTCTGCTGCAACTCTGTCAGGCGTGAAGGCAAGGGTAAGTGTGCTCCAAGGTTCGGACGGCTGTATCGGTAGTCGTTCCATTCTGTTGGACGTAACTGTAGGTCTTTTCCTCCTCCGTTTATGCTACCACAAATGGTTTCAAAATGTTCGCAATGTAACGCGCCGATGTCAGCGTCTGAAGAAAGAAGACGGGAACAAGAATTAGGCGCGCAGACACTGCACACCAAACCCCAAGTAACGAGATATCTAGGGGTTTTCCTGCACGAACGTCGTAACTTTGTACACACATAAACGGGGCAGGCAGAAAAGGTACTATCGTGATGAAAAAAATTATAACCATTACAAAGACACAATTCGACTTCCCTTGAACACATTCAGAACATACCACCAGTGCCTATTAGCATCAATCGTAGGATATGGCGCGAGCGTTTGGGCTCCATAGTTGTTTGCAACATGTGAAGCCAGCTTCATTAATCAGAAGAGTTCAACGAGGAATGCTACCAAGATTAACGGGTGCCTACTGCGCTATCCCGGATGACGCACTGTTAGTAACTCCAGGAAATATCCCCTCTGGACTTGCAAATCAGGAAAAGGGGAGCATTTTATTAATGAAAGACAGTCAGAAGGAAGTACGAGACCCACCAGGTTAGCCGAGCGCGCTAACGCTCTGCTTTCTGGACTCGGGTAGGCGCGCCGGCCCTGGATCGAATCCGCCCGGCGGATTAACGAGGGCCAGTGTGCCGACCGGCCTGGATGTGGTTTTTAGGCGGTTTTCCACATCCCCCTAGGTGAATATCGGGCTGGTCCCCACGTCCCGCCTCAGTTACACGGCTCGCAGACATCTGAACACTTCCGCGCTATTCCATGGATTACACTAGTCGCAGACAGTTGGGGTAGACTAATTCCTTCACAGGGGGTACAGGGTGGCGGCCGGAAGGGCATACAGCCACACTTTCAACTAACATTGCCACATCCGATTAACCATGCCGACCCTGCGCCTCCGCAGGACAAACGGCACAAGCAAAAGAAAGAAATAAAGAAAGTCAGATGGAAGTGCGAAGGATACTTGGAAGTGGGGTCAGCAAGAAAAAGTTAATACATGAACGTATATAACAACATGAGTATATTGAATGGGATTCTTCATGCACTGGAAAGAGGACCTATGAATTTCTGCCTAACACCAGGGAGAGACTAAAAATTAGATTTCTTCAGCCGTCGAGTGGACTGATGTATTACCTGATTGGTCATGGCCCGTACGCTACATACGTGTCCAAAATCATAAGACAGATTAATGATAGTTGCGCCTGCGACAGTGCAGGCGCTCCAGAACACAAATTGTGGGACTGTGCGCTCTGGAAGACGCAGCGGGTAACGGTCGCCGAGCGCTGCGGATGCTGGATCCCAGAGCAGCACTGAGGACGGCAATGGAGCCGCAGTATCGAGAATGGCAAAGAATGACTTCACGAGGGACTCAACCGCACGGCACCTACACATGGAGAGAGGCAACTGAGGTCGGCGACCACTGAATGAAATGATTTTTCCAAGAATGTACATTGCTTTGGTGCAAGTGTGGATTACGGAAGTGTGGATTCTAAGACGTTACAGTGAATAGTGGAATACCGTGTAAAGTGGGAACGGCGCTGACGTGCTGCCCTACGCCCAAGAAATCCAGCAGACAAGGTCTGTTGACGGGGCAGTATGAAGGCGTATTTATCACAGCAAACAAATATCAACAGTTTAGAGGCATGCTAATAAATGAACATAAACAGAACACAATCTGTAGCACTCAAGTAGTGTTAATAGTTGAGGAAATGGCAAAGGTTGTTTTTAAATTATTCTATGACTACAGTTTTATAATGGTAGAGAATAGCTGTAATAGTTGCATTTTTTTAGAATTGTTTTTTTTTCTAAATATTTATAGCTACCAGGAACGAATTAATTATTATCCACAAAAATGTGGATATGTGGCCTATGATAGACAGTCTAGATAATAGACTGTAATGTGAAGAACAAAAGAAAAAAATCCACATCAACTTGATACAAGTAGTGTTGCACTACACAGACTTTAAACACTGCAAATGAATATCATTATTAACAACGTGACACTCGTTTCCTCATCTTCTATTTCACACATCATGCTGACCACTTCAGATGACTACCAACGTAAGAATACACATCGAATTCGTTTAAAAATCTCTGAACAAGCTCACAAGAGCAGTCTTAGCAACGCCGATAAGCTACGATTAAAAATTATTTCACGTTAATTTACCTGACTAATCAAACTCTATTCACAGACTATCTAAAAATTTTCAAAGCCTAAAACTCTTATTACTCTACGAACGAACGAACGACTAAATGATCGACATGACCACAGATGCACCACGGGCAAACAGAGAAATTAGCATGTATTCTGTTGTGAGACTGTGTGGTCCACTGGCTTCTTTATATAAGAACGCAAGTTCGCTGTAGACTAGAAGTTACACATTCATTCGTTCTATAATATGGGCTTCACATAGGCGATGCTGTTGTAAGAATAAAATGAAGATCCGCCGCGGATCAATACACCTGGGAAAAAAATGAAACTTCGAGAGGTGTGGAAAGAATACATGACAGGAATTAGTACAGGCATGAGATTAAAAGCCAATAGGCTTGCATAGTTCCATCGGAACCAATAAGAGGATAATGAGTGATATCAGAAAGGAAATATCTACAGAGGGATGCAGAAACAAATGATGGGATGTCAAAGTCGGCAAAAGAACAAAAGCCAAACATTAATCACGAGAGTCACTGTTAATAAGCTATTAACAGAGGCCCGGGCACTTCGAAGACAGGCTGTGCTGTCCGCTGTTCCATCGGATCGAAGCGAACTGGCCTGGCATTATACTATACCTTGCTAGAGCATGCACAAATCGTTTCTGGGGTTACTGCAAAGCTATTCAAACCGGCCATACTCTGCAAACTTAACGTACTTGAGAGGAGCGAAACGTCATCATTTGCTAATTAAATATGTACGTACGCAATATCGAAGTATAAAACATTATCAAGAAATAAAGAGGGGGAGAAATCTGCGTCTCGGCCCAGGCACACATGCAATCTTGGATTGGCAACATGTTGTGGTAAAAAGAAAATAAAAATTGATTTACTTTCTACTTCCCTTTTTTATTCGATAGCTTACGTGACGAGCCCAGAAGGGACGCTTCTTAAAAAGTGTTTGCTGACTAAAGGGAGTGTGGCAAGCTTGTAGAGAGAATCCCTAGGTTACTTCTTATTCTTAGTTACTCCTATTTAGAGCACTGAATTCCGCATACAGACCGGTCTACAAATTTTGGATGTATACGTGAAATCCGATTTACGATCTTCGGGAATTATCCGGCAGTCTTACTGAATTATTTCCCATGAATTTTTTTCATTATATAAACACATTACGATTTTTAAACGCATCAAATGAAAATCATAAAGTCCATATATATTATTGAAATGTGTGTGTGTGTGTGTGTGTGTGTGTGTGTGTGTGTGTGTGTGTGTCAGCATCAATCG
The DNA here is from genome assembly GCF_021461395.2 of Schistocerca americana. Classification (NCBI taxonomy): domain Eukaryota; kingdom Metazoa; phylum Arthropoda; class Insecta; order Orthoptera; family Acrididae; genus Schistocerca; species Schistocerca americana. The sequence continues at coordinate 655,773,146 of NC_060119.1, read as the reverse complement.
CAGTGGTGGTAAAAATCGCCGACCTATCGTCGTTCATAAGATATGATGTCATAGACAATGAGATGCATAAAAAACTGCCAAATCATGCGCGTCGTTTAAATGTATTATTTCTGTGCTACAAATTGTATTCGCAGCAAATTTCGCATACATTATCTACATTTGCCGCTAAAAGCATCAACGGAAGTATATCACTTTACCACAAATAGTTCGGGAGATATGACGTCATAAACACTGAGCTGCGTGAAACACTGCCACATCATGCATGACGTTTAAATTTATTACTGCTTTGTTACGAACTCTATTCGCAACACATTTTGCAGACAGTATTCTTGTATACCACTGAATGTACTGACAAAATTACATCATTCTTTGACACATGCATAAGAAGATATGACGTCATGGACATTAAGATGCCTGAAAAACTGCCGCATCATGCAACACGTTATATTTATTATTGAGCTGCTACTCACAAGATATTTCGCTGACAGTGTCCACGTATGCCACTGAATGTACCTGCACAAATATATCATTGTACGATAGGTAGTTCAAGAGATATGACGCCATAAACATTGAGATACGTGAAGAATGCCGCATCATGCATGAACTTTTAATAAATTTATTCGTTACTATTAAGAAACTGCTAGAGTCGAGTCAGTTTAAGGAAATCCCTGACACATGGCAGCGCTTTTGACGTCTTTCAACTGAAAAGTGCAAATGGCTGTAGGCAAAAACAACAACCGTCTATAGCTATAAAAAGACGTTGCCATAGAGGCGTTTACAAAATCGCATTGTAGAGACGGAAACAGTTGCGCCCAGCGTGCAGAATACGCATGTTTCTCTATGCGACTGTTTCATAATTTCAAAAGCATCTTCACGAATACATGGAAATGAACTTTTTTCGATCCTTCACTACAAACACAGTTCATCTTTTGTATTCGTTTCTAATAGAAAATTGGCAAAAATGAGCTAGTATATAATAAATCCTTTCTATTCACCAACACTTCACTTGCAACGGCGTTGGGAGAAAAATGTTACATGTTACATTCTACGTATCGACGCCATCCGTCGTGCCAAGAATGGTCAACGAAGATCCATCGGTTTCGAAAACTGATGGTAATCGTAATTACTTTTGTTATGGTTATTTTAGCGACTTATCTTCGAGTATATTATAGTGTCCTCACCATGTGTCAAAACTGGGAGACGAACGTGATGCAAGAACGACATGTGACGATTAAAATTTGGCGAGACGATGATATGTCAGCAACAAAAAAAGCAAAACAGATTCAAAAGGCTGTTTCATTTCTGGAGCAAATTGAAAAATTATGAAGGACCTCATGACACTGCGGGTATCTAAATTCGGTTAAGGAGGATGAAAACAGTAGTCGCTCTCAGAGTTATTTGGTCCGAAGACAATACAAGCTGATGATTTTAATGATGGCCGGCCGAAGTGGCCGTGCGGTTAGAGGCGCTGCAGTCTGGAACCGCAAGACCGCTACGGTCACAGGTTCGAATCCTGCCTCGGGCATGGATGTTTGTGATGTCCTTAGGTTAGTTAGGTTTAACTAGTTCTAAGTTCTAGGGGACTAATGACCTCAGCAGTTGAGTCCCATAGTGCTCAGAGCCATTTGAACCATTTGATTCTAATGATGACAAAAACACACCCTATGATTGTGAACACTGGTATCACATATCTTAAAAGCGTACCCGAAAAAGCAAAAGTACGTGTAACGTCATGTTCCTCTTGCATTGGTATTTAACCTCTTAACATAAAACACCAAGTTATCTCATTTTTATTATATTGACTAAAACTTAAAATCCAGATTACACTCGGGCAACTTAACAACAGACCTTCGAAAAATTACCACCTCGCTAATATCCGTTCCAGCACCCAATCCTACGTTTGTAGCCTGGCTGGCGTCTTTTGGTTGAGATGGTTGCCACTAGATATCGTCTTTACTGTGTGCAGCTTTGGACACTTGACAACAGAATGCGAGCTTTTAGCCTCTGTTCTGTATTGTTTAGGTAGTGCTTCCGAAAATGGATGGATACAGTGATCCTGAGTTTGATATTGAATTTATCGACCTAGAAAGTGAAGAAGAGTGGGATATTACTTTATCGGAGATTGAAAATAATGACAGTTTGTCAGATGACTGACAGGTGCTCGCCGGTGATACGAGATAAACACGTTCACTGTGCCCCACCCAGCTCCTCCAAGATTTCTGTTTACAGGAAAAACGTGTGAAATACATGTTTCGACTTCATATATACACAAAAGTAAAACATTACTAAGTTTCAAGATATTTTAGTCGAAATCCAGTTTGCGACTACAGTCGGGATTTTATTAATGTGACCTTCGAAAATTGGTAACTCATTATTTTGAACTTTAAAAGCTGTCTTAATTTGTCTATGCCGGCCGTTGTGGCCGAGCGGTTCTAGGTGCTACAGTCTGGAACCGCGCGACCACTACGGTCGCAGGTTCGAATCCTGCCTCGGGCATGGATGTGTGTGATGTCCTTAGGTTGGTTAGGTTTAAGTAGTTCTAAGTTCTAGGGAACTGATGACCTTAGCAGTTAACTCTCATAGTGCTCAGAGCCAGTTGAACCAGTTGAATTTGTCTATAAGTAATATCATTTTTTTACAGGGCATTTTTCATTAGTGAAAAATAATAATTTTTGGAATAATTCGTAAAAATATTAATATGTTAAGGGGCTCCGGAAAGGCTCAAAACCATGAAAAGTTCAATTTTTACTTTGTTGCGTTTTCTGAATCTGCAGACTATTACCTTTTAATAGATATATAATTTATTCAATTCCGAAGACTACAACTATTTTTAATTTTTTTTTGAAATGTGTTCTACATGGGCGTGACCCACTGTGGCGCTGTTAAACTGCTGTCAAATGGTGTTATTATTAACGTCCGTGTTCATCAGGTACATTTTAGTGATGTGAGATAAAGTATGTGTTGTGGCTAACCTGTGATGGTTCAGTATATATCGCTGGTGTGATTGTCGATTGTTTCATGTTTATTTACTCTGTCGTTATCTCGAAAATATTCGTAATTAATTCTGTTTCTTGAGTCTCTGTTTTGTTGAAGTATAATAATGAGTAAAAGTAAAGTTATTAGAAATCCTCTGAAGGCTTTTAAGAAAAGGAGAAATGTTGGAAAGCCAAAGGTATGTGTTATTACCGTAAACAATAAAGACGATAACCAAGTGAGTGAACCTAACCTCTCAAGTACACCTGCCCATAGCAGTCAAAGTGGGAAAGAAAATACTTCACAGAAGAAGCTTGGTTCAATGAGTGAAAACTATGAATGTTTTATGGGCGAATCGGATGTGAATGAAATATTTGATATGTCGGTTCTCAAAGGAATTTTTTCAAACTGTGTAAGATGTATTCATTGTAGTGAAGTTGGTCTGGAACTCTCCATAATAAAGCACGTAGGACTTGCTAGTGAAATACAACTGAAATGTGATAAGTGTTCATACATGACCACCTTTTGGAACAGTGTTGCAGTAACTGCAACTGAAGAAAATGGTAGCAAAATCTACGAACACAACAACGAGCGATGCTTGCTTTAGACTGGAACGCCTTCGGGCTGCAGACAGGGCTGTAAAGAGTCTAGAAATACAAGCAAGAGTAAACAGGAGGAGGAACAAGAGGAAGCTGGAGGAGGAGTTTGCAGAGGATGAAGATAATCCATCCTATGGACCTGGAATGCACTAAAAAGTTAATCCAATCTTTGTCGCTCGATTCCCAAACCTTTTATTTTCTCATACTAATTACATGTTTTCTAAGGATCTTCCAAACATATTTGTTTCAAACTTTCAGTAAATGTTACACAGTACCTTTTTCATAATTTAACACAGCCTTTTTCCAAAAAACTGTATATTTTTGAATATATAAATAAAAAATTGCAAAAAAATGTGAATTTTCATTACAATTGAAAAAAAAATCATCTTTAATAACTGAAATAAAATTTTGTAAAATCCCTGTGTTAAGTTGTAGCCCATATTCCAATAAATAATCTGTAAAAAGTTCAACTTCCTACCTCAAATACTTTGTGAGGAAAGATGTAATTTATAAGCGTTATTTTAACATTGCAAGTATAGAGCGTTCCGGAGCCCCTTAAGGGGTTGAGTACTTTAAGGAGGTACACTGACGAGCCAAAACATTATGAGCACCAGCTTAATTAGCGTGTTGATCCACCTCTGGAAGGCAATGCAGTAGCTATACTGTGTCGCATGGACTCTTGGTAGATTTCTCGAGGTATGTGGCTTCAGATATCTACGCACAGGTCACGCAGTTCTCGTAAATTACAGGTCTGTTCTTTGTGGGTTGCAAACTGGCGCCCAATAGCGTCCTAGATGTGTTCTGCCAGGATCAGATCATGCGAATTTGATGGCCAAGGGCATCAGTGAGAGTTCACCATCATGATCCTCACACCACTCTAGCAAGATTCTGGCTATGTGACACGGTCGGTTATCCTGCTGGAAGATGCCGCCGCTGTCGAGGTAGATATCAAGCATAAAGAGGTGCAGGTGGTCTGCAATAATATTCACATAGTCCACAGCTGTCATGGAGATTTCGATTACTACCAAAGGTCCCACAGAAGCCCTGATGAATGGCGCCAATAGCATAATATTGTGCCCACCACTTTGCATCGGTGGCTCGGCGCATGTTTCTAGAAGCTGTTCATCAGGATGACTTCGTATTCGGACACGGCTTTCGACCTGGCGTAACAAGAAACGAGATTCATCCGACTAGGCGACATGTTTACACTGATCCACGGTAAAATCTATATGATCAAGATAGAATCGCGTAGGGTTCGCCTGCTGCGGAGTCCACGTTTAACAATGTGTGCTCTGAAACAGGTACGCCTGCACCAGAGCTGTACTCTGTCATTCAGATCTGCCACAGATCGCCGACTAAACTGCTTTAAGGAGGGGGGGGGGGGGGGGATGTAATGAATTTTGGTCCAATAAAGCGATTTTTCAAAAATATTATTTTCTTAATCTACACAGTGTAATCTAAGCTGTGTGTGAATTTTATCGTGATAGCAGCTTTAGAAATGCCTTTAAATTGTTAAACTGATTAACTCTTCGCTGGCGGCCACTCGCATCTTTTGCGATATTCGGGAAACTGCTTGCTTTAGCGGAATTTTTGTCAGTGTGAAGGCTATTTTCTTTCGAAAATCTTTGGCTGACATCTCTATCTCTGGCTGAAATCTGTATCTTTGCATGAGGTTTATTTACGCTTTGAAAATACTAACACATATTAGTTAGCTGGAAGGTTGAATTCGCAAACCTTTACGTGGAAGTCAAGATTTTTGCATAATGGATGGTGGAAAAATTGTGTTTAGGAACTGAGGTTTACCGACAAAAAAGAGGAAGCAGCTGGAAATGAAGAACATAATCTCTCAGCTTCACAATCGAAACTTGGGACAGGAGAATTGTACTGGTACGTTAAGGACGTTGATATGATTTCCACTGGATTCAGACTTATTGATTTAGAGCTTCTCTGCCAGGATATAAAGTTTTCATGTTCATGTGTTAGCTGTAAAAATACGGAATACATGATTGTTGTTGAAGAAAGAAGAGTGGGAATAGCTTGTGATTTTAAATTAATTTGTAATTCGTGTGGCTATGAATTTTCATTTTCCTCCTCCAAAAAACCTGATAGTGCTACCTATGAAAGCAATTTTAGGTTCGCATATGCTCTGAGATGCCCTGGACAGGGCAGGGAAGGAGGTAATTTATTGTGTGGTTTTCTGAACATGCCTCCACCTTCTGCAAGGTTTGAAAAAATAAATTAGAATAGAAATGTTTGGTGCTGTACGCGGTACTTCCAAGGTTTCTATGAAAAAAGCAGTGGAGAAATTGGTGGAAATAAACCAAAAAGAAATAGGTCCAGGGGTAGATATTCATGACAGTGAATCTCCTACAAGTGGCGTCCAATAAAAGACTTGCACCAGACCACTGAACCACACGAAATTATTATTATTATTCCCCGTTCGTCTCTCCTTTCCTTACAGACTCACGTGCCTGCAACGGTCATAGCGACATTCAGCTTCGCTGTGTGAAGCGGTCGTCAACATTTCGCTCAGCAGTGTAGTTGAACCATGCAAAGTCTTTTTTTAACCGTTCTCGATCGAAATTAGAAATAAGTGATCGTGACAACACACGTCAAGTTTTGACGTTCTATTTGCCATCTCGAAGAACAGCATCAGTATTCAAAGCGGATGCACTAAGGAACTGCGCGACCAAAACGCCTGCGCTTTCTGGAAACTAGCTGAAGACGATGCTGATAGCGTTATAATACCCACATATTTGTGCAGAAAGAGTTTGGTTCAGAAGTATTTTGACAGTGTGTTAAAGCAATCATTTTCACGAAATGGATCATTTAACCAAGATTTGGCTAACTGGAGACTGTTGGCTGCTGTAAGATAACGCCCTGGCTCTCACGTTAATAAAACACAGGCATTTCCTATTTAGAAATTGACAACAATCTTACATTATTAACCAATTACTTTGTTTTCGAAAAGGTGAAAATACTGCTGAAGAGGACAAATCTAAAAAGAAATGATGACATTCAAGAGGCAGCTGTAGCTGAAAAGATTTCTACCATAACAGTCGAAATGTACTTCAGATACATAAACCACGACAATGATTTTATACATAATGAATATGAGGTCGTGGTTGTTGAAATCAATGTTAAAATGTAGGCACAATTACCTTTCACAATGCAAAAATCATTAAAATTGAAGTGGAAAGCCTTCGCTATCACATTTATTACTCAAGAATCTATAAGAAAGATAAAGGTAAAAATATAAACTAAAACATTAATATTTCGTGGTCACTTCCCTAAGAAAGACACGGCTGCAAGAGAAATGACCGCAAAATTTTAATATTTTTTTATAAGTTTATCACTTTTATAGAGTCTTGTATAATAATTCTGATGATGATGACGTTTTCCTTCGAAATGTGTCAGTTTTAGCGCTTGTGCATTGTGGAATGTTGTTGCCGGCCGGTGTGGCCGTGCGGTTCTAGGCGCTTCAGTCTGGAACCGCGTGACCGCTACGGTCGCAGGTTCGATTCCTGCCTCGGGCATGGATGTGTGTGATGTCCTTAGGTTAGTTAGGTTTAAGTAGTTCAAAGTTCTAGGGGACTAATGACCTCAGCAGTTGAGTCCCATAGTGCTCAGAGCCATTTGAACCATTTTCTTGGAATGTTGTTGAGCAAGCGTTTTGACTTTCATGACAACGGTATTCGTTTTGATTCTATTTTATTGTCTTTGAGGAATTTCGAGCCGCAATAAAGAGGAATGGAGAAACTCAATGAAGTCACTAAGTAACGCAAATCTTCCATATACAGTTAACAAGGGCGCTAAGAATCGCAGCACAGTGCTAAAATGATAAGTGTAATGTAATAAAAAAAAAAAGCGTGGAAAATCTTAAGGGACCAAACTGCTGAGGTTATCGGTCCCTAGACTTACACACTACTTAAATTAACTTATGCTAAGAGCAACACACGCACCAATGCCCGAGGGAGGGAGGACTCGAACCTCCGGCGGGAGGGGCCGCGCAATCCGTGAGTAATGTAATCAATTTGCTGCTGTGTCTCAAAAGAGTACAATATCTGGTCTCATTAGATCTATATCAATGGATTAATATTATCGAAACACCTAAAAAGACAGCTAAATCGTACACAGTACACGTAAACATTGAGACTCGCCTTAAACAGAAACTGATAAACTCATAACGTATAACAGTACTGGCCCCATAACATTCACGACGCACATGTCGACCGAGGTGCAGCAATGAGCTGTGATTCTCCATGCATAGCACTCCGAGAAGCATTCACTACATTTGTTCTCTCAAAGGACCACCTTTCACAGGTTGAAAGAGCGTAGCTTGTGTACTCTGCCTTCAGTCCTTCAGCGGCGTTCGCCGCGGCAGCAGCAACGCAATAGACGCTGCAGCGGAACGTAGGAATGGTGACGCATTGTTCTCTGTGGCGAATGCAGTTCGACCTCGGTGCAGAAATGGTCGCGTCGGGTTCATAATAGCAGAGAACAACGCACTGATTCCAGCACTGATTCGATGAACACCATGCGTCGCTGACACTACTCGTAACGATTTAGAGGCGCCGTCAAATATGATGACCGGTCGTTTATCTCTGCTGGAAGCATACACGTTGTGAAAACAAACATCCACGAGATTCTGCGGCCACGTTGCTACAGTACATCCGCTGTCATTCTGCAACAAAGGCAGTGTCCATGGCTTCAGAGTTCGCACTATCCAACCGACTCTACAACCACTGTTCCTCTGCCTGCTACGGCACGTGATTTGGTACCTAATGAGTCCCCATAGTCCAGGTCACTAACGCACGCTGGTTTGGCAACCGACATGAAGTAACCATTTCGGATCCTGACGGTGATATAAATTTTGATCGCCATTCTTGAATGCAGTAGCGGAAAATACCTGGTCCCCTGACTTTGCGCCAAACTCACTGTAGTGGCTGATACAGTGAAGATATGTCACCTTATTAAAGCTGTTCAACCAATGAAGTGACTCTAAAATTTGCGCACGATACTGTGATCTTTCTCGTGGGCGACGACAGATACGACAGTTTGTGAAGTTGTAATTAATACACTTAAGTTTCACTTAAACGATGTGCAAATGTATTGTCTTGATATTCTCTCGGTTTGGTGTGGAGGGTGTGGATAACGTAAAAACGCGATGGCAGAATCTTTGCTCGCCAACAGCCTTGCCGCAATAGTAACACCGGTTCCCGTCAGATCACTGAAGTTAAGCGGTGACGGATTTGGCTAGCACTTGGATGGGTCACCGTCTGGGTCTGCCGAATGCTGTTGGCAAGCAGGGTGCACTCAGCCCTTGTGCGGGCAATTGAGGAGCTTCTTGATTGAGAAGTAGCGTCTCTGGCTACGAAACCGGCTGGGAAAGCAGTGTGCTGACCACAGCCTCTCCATATCCGCATCCAGTGACGCCTATTAGCTGAGGATGAGACGGTGATCGGTCGGTATCGTTGGGTCTTCCAAGGTCTGTTCTGAGGGAGTGGAAAATCTTTGCTCTTGTAGCAACTTACGATAAGCCCCCTTATCAAGAAGACCTCTGAAGATGATTATTAATAACAAAATGTTAATTTCACTGTAAAAATCAATCAAAGTATTCTTGACTGTATATGTAGTCACTGGTTACCCGCCATGGATACAGTCAGGTTGACATAAACTGTAACGACATGTTTCGGGACGAACGTGTTCGCCCGCCCTAATCCCGAATGAAAGGGAGAAAATACTTATACTTACACTTAATTCCCCCGACAATAGGTAGCATATCGTGTAAAATGTTTCCTCTAGCTAACTCGATCATCTGCCAGGTTTTCAGCTTCCTCCCATTTCATTTCCAAGCACTGAAGATCCTTTCCGGAAGTTAGGTTGGTTGGTTGTTTGGGGAAGGAGACCAGACAGCGAGGTCATCGGTCTCATCCGATTAGGGAAGGACGGGTAAGGAAGTCGGCCGTGGCCTTTCACAGGAACCATCCCGGCATTTGCCTGGAACGATTTAGCGAAATCACGGAAAACCTAAATCAGGATGGCCGGACGCGGGATTGAACCATCGTCCTCCCGAATGCGAGTCCAGTGTGCTAACCACTCCGAAAGTTAGTTTCCAGGTTTTACGAGCTCTTCCTCTACCTCTGTTTCCATGCATTGGTTTCCACAACAGCTCTGATTTGGGGAGTCTTCCGTCTTTCACGCGTACAAAAAGCTCCGCAAGCTTCAGTCTTCTCTCAGTAACGATTTTGTGCAGGTTGCGTAAACCACTTCTTCTCACTACTTCATCATTTACAATGTAGTTGCGTTGGCAGATCTTTGAAATTCGCATCAAACAGAGTTGGTGAAAACACTGAGCTTGTGCGCCGATTTGCTGGCATTTTCCAGGTCTCACATACGTATATGGCCACCGGTAGCATGGAGGACAGTTGAAGCTTTGTGGACATACATACAAGAGTCTAACTGCCTTATGGATCGCAATGCCAATTCTCCTGTCTGCATTTACATCGCCGTTACTACAGAGAAGACTGCTGACATATGGAAATCGGCCAATGTCTTGTACTACCTGCTGTTGCACTATAATTTGAATAGATATAGTTCCACTTTTTATGCACACTGTTTTTGTTTCATCACCACACTAAACTTTCCCTAATCTGGCCCTCAGTAGTCCGTCCTCTCAGTAATCCGGCCCACATCCGGCCTCTAGTCGATCAAGCATAAATGACGCGCACAACAATGAATTATAGTGCGTAACACTGTTGTTAATTACAATGTTAGACAATGCTATAAATTCCACGAGGAGGAGAAATTGATGAAAAGTGTGTTCTATGTGGATGGATGAGGAAAACTGTGAGACAGATCAAATTTTAACAGATGAAGAAGTAATCAAAAGAATGCAGAGAAGTAATGATGACGAGGGAGAAGACATAGGAGGAGAGAGAGAGAGAGAGAGAGAGAGAGAGAGAGAGAGAGAGAGAGAGAGCACGAAGATTTTTCACTATGCTTGTCTGAAGCCGCACAAATCTTCCTTAACTACATTATGCAACAAACAGATAAATGCAGTACCGATGTTATGCTTGTAAAGCGGTTGTGTGTCGGCGTCGCGATTCATCATTGCGACAACTGAAAACTTTGGGACACTCTTCATACTGACTGATACTACAGTATACGTACACAATCAAGAGCTATGTTTTCTATGAAAATGAATGTACCTTTACATTTAATAAAGCATGGTCCCTATGTGTTTAAACTAAATTTTAGACACTCTGAATAATCCGGCACTTCTGCTAATCGTGCATCCATATGTGCAAGGAATGGCCGGATTAGCGAGAGTCCAGTGTACTTATTTTTACTCCTAGAGAACTGGCCATTCCGAGAGAAAATATACATTATTATAACTATTCCCAAGGTAATCTGGAAATGGATGTCGCCTGTGTTCATTTTCAAAGAAGTTGTTAGTTTATTCAAAATAACGGAAATTCTTAAAAATCCCTCTGAGATGCTCCTGTTGTCTTGCTCCAACTTTTGAGCAGATTAACCAGCTATTTACAGCGACCACACAACATTTTTTAACACTGACAAACCACTGACAGAAGTGAAAGAAGCGACAACGGCTGCGAAAAGACCGTTGGACCGACCAGCGGTTGAGTTGCGGGACTACTGAGGCACAGAGCCACAATGGATGTAACTGTAGAACAGGAAGAATAACGGGTCAGACTCAAGAGAGGTCGTTATAATTTTCATTTTACGAAGGCAACCCTATATAAATAAAAATGTAAATGTTCGTCTGTTCAATACACACACATACTCTCTCTCTCTCTCTCTCTCTCTCTCTCTCTCTCTCTAATATCCGTGCATTTATTTACATATTTTTAAAATGTGTATAATTTTTATAAACTTATTTTTTCTGTAGCAATGTTTCCGCATTATTAAGTTTATAAAAAATATACATTACATATATTAAAAATATGTAAATAAAAACACGCATATTCCAGTGCAATGTTGTGCCAAATTTCAAGGCAATTGGTCAAAAACTTTTGGAGGTTTGCGACTAGGAACATTTATAGTTTCTATATAAATACAAACATAGATGTTTGTTTCTTCAAAATCTCAGATCTCCGAAAGGTCTTTGTGGATTGCTCTGAAATTTTACATAACATTGCATTCGAATACGCATGTGTTTCTATATATCTACTGGAGTGCCATCTGATATATATGTAATAAAAGGGGAAACATTATAAAAATGTAAATGCTGGTTTGCTCAAAATCGTAAATCTCCTAAAGTTCTTGACTAATTGAAAACATTGTTACCAAAAATCTCAAAATGACTTACTTTAAATTTTTACACTTTACTGTAATACGTTGATTACTGTGAAGTGTAAAAATTATATATATATATATATATGAATGTTCAAGGGGTATCCAGAAAATAAACTCCGATCGGCCGCGAAATGGAAACCACTGTAAAAATCAAAAATGTTTTATTTGCAACAGTTAACTACAACTTCCAGCTACTTATTTTCATAATCGCCACTCCGACTTCGACATCTGTCGTAACGTTGTACCAACTTTCTAACATCCTTGCTTCTTGCAAATTCTCTAAATTGATCTGCAGCTTGTTGTCTGTGCCAAAATATTGTCTTCATAGCCAGCGGTTCATGTGAGCAGAGATGAAACTCAGAGGGAAAAAATTTCGGGCTGTATTGTGGGCGATCGAACACTTACTATCGAAAATGCTGCAGGAGCATCTTCATTTTCCCCACAGAATGCGGCTGAGAATTGCATGACAGTTATGTTATGTGGGCTGCATAGCTACATGCGAAATTTCTCACCAGGCCCTCGTACTTGGTGGGAGACACTTTTTGCTAGGCATCTTTACGTGCTCACTGTGCGCTCAGAACTGAAAAGAGCGATGTGAAGCGATCGACGGGTGCACTAGACACTGCCCAGCACATCGGTACAAAGCTTCATCGGATTTTCACAGTGGTTTCCGTTTCATGACCGATCGGAACTTACTTTCCAAATAGCCCTCATATATATATATATATATATATATATATATATATATATATATATATATATATATATAACACAAACGAGGAGATTACATTTACGGCTTAATGATTTATTATTAGAACACTACTACACAATTTGAAATTGCAGTAACAATAAACAAGACTCAAAGTCAGAGACAGGGTAGAAGAAGAGATGGAAAGAGAGTGAGAAGGAGAAGATGAACACAGAAAAGGGGGAGGAGAGTGGGGTAGAGAGAGGGAATGGGAGGAGAATATATATACATAAGGGGAAGAAAGTGATGGTCAGAGAGAAGGGAAAGAAGGAGGAGATGGACAAAGAAAGGGTGAGAGGAAGATGGTGACAGAGGAGGGAATAAGATTAGGACGTATATCCAATTCTCATGCATATTAGAAAGTGTGGTTTCTCTATTCCTTCTTCATCATTTAAGCAGACTGAGCCACAACAAAGCGTGGCCGGGTACATCTAGTACCTAAATAAACAAAAGTAAGCAAGGTATCTACCAGAGGACGGGAACATAAATGCTTCCCTGTTGGCAGATAAACGTAGCTGACCTCCGCATTTCAACAGACACCATCCTTGCGAGTTACGTCCAGCTGACGAGTCTGTCTAGGCGGGTGGCAGCCGTGTTAACGGCCGAGCGGTAGCGCCGGGGTCAGGCACTGTGGGAGGGAGGGAGCGGCAGTACAAAGCCGGGGCCGCACAACCAGGACGAGGGAGCGGGGAGTGGTTTCCGCCCGTGATGGCCCTGGGCAGCTGGGCATTCATTACATACACACAGTATACCCGTTACTCCATAAACACTCTGGCTCCCTCCATCCCTACACCTGTCGTCGTCGGCTACACCACTAAACCTCCCAACGACATGTGCAAGTGCGTCATTTAATAACTAAAAATTCACTTACGTTTTTTGTATCTACTATCGGTTTCTTAGTCAGTAAATACAGTGGCTATGTTCCTTTCAGGCATGGTTCGATTCTATGACTAAGCAAAATAGACACATCAAAAAAATTTTTGCATCACCTCGGTTCCGAAAGTTCCGGAACCTGTACAGAAAATTGGAATAGAGATCAACATAAACATCATTTCCGCCCTTTTTATTGCTCCTGAAAACCACACATTTCATATTGTACCACCATACAGAGACACCTTCAGAGGTGGTGGTCCAGATTGCTGTACAAACCGGTAACTCTAATACCGAGGAGCACGTCCTCTTGCATTGATGCATGTCTGTATTCGTCATGGCAATACTATCCACAAGTTCATGAAGCCACTGTTGGTCCAGATTGCCCCACTCCTCAACGGTGATTCGGCGTAGATCCCTCAGAGTGGTTGGTGGGTCACGTCGTCCACAACCGGCCCTTTTAATCTATCCCAGTTATGTTTGATAGGGTTCATGTCTGGAGAGCATGCTGGCCACTCTAGTCGAGCGATGTTGTTATCTTGAAGGAAATCATTCACAAGATATGCACTATGGGGGCGCGAATTGTCGTCCATGAAGACGAATGCCTCGCCAATGTGCTGCCGATATGGTTGCACTGTCGATCGAAGAATGGCATTCACGTATCGTACAGCCGTTACGGCGCCTTCCATGACCACCAGCGGTGTACGTCGGCCCTACATAATGCCACCTCAAAATAGCAGGGAACCTCTAACTTGCTGCACTCGCTGGACAGTGTGTCTAAGGCGGCCAGTCTGACCGGTTTGCCTCCAAACACGTCCCCGACGATTGTCTGGTTGAAGGCATATGCGACACTCATCGTTGAAGAGAACCTGGTGCCAGTTCTGAGCGGTCTATTCGGCATGTTGTTGGGCCCATCTGTACCGCGCTGCAAGGTGTCATGGTTGCAAAGAAGGACCTCGCCATGGACGTTGCGAGTGAAGTTGCGCATCATGCAGCCTATTGCGAACAGTTTGAGTCGTAACACGACGTCCTGTGGCTGCACGAAAAGCATTATTCAACATGGTGGCGTTGCTGTCAGGTTTCCTTCGAGCCATAATCTGTAGGTAGCGGTCATCCACTGCAGTAGTGGCCCTTGGGCGGCCTGAACGAGGCATGTCAGCGACAGTTCCTGTTTCTCTGTATCTCCTCCATGTCCAAACGACATCGCCTTGGTTCACTCCGAGGCGCCTGGACACTTCCCTTGTTGAGAGCCCTTCCTGGCACAAAGTAACAACGCGGACGCGATCGAACCGCGGTATTGACCGTCTAGGCATGGTTGAACTACAGACAACACGAGCCGTGTTCCTCCTTCCTGGTGGAATGACTGGAACTGATCGGCTGTCGGACATCCTCATGCACGGTTATTTATTTCTTTGGGCGGATTTAGTGACATCTCTGAACAGTCAAAGGGACTGTGTCTGTGATACAATATCCACAATCAACGTCTGTCTTCAGGAGTTCGTGGTATCGACGTCATGCAAAACTTTTTGATGTGTGTATATTTAAATGTTTCTACACTCTTTTCGCTTTTTTTTTCTTGGAGCATATTTAGTGGCCGGTAACCATCATTTGGTTTTAATTCATATGTAGTGGATACGTAAATCTACAATTTTGAATTGCATTTATGTCGGGACTGGAACTTTGCCCTCTGTTTGCAGGTCTTAAACAATTTCTGGCGCGCGTATTTCACAGCCTTCTAATATTGTTAGTATTCCTGAATTCTTCCACTAACAGGAAAGAGAAAAGACAGAAACTCACACAAGGATAAGCATGCAAAACATGATCCATGATTTCATAAAGGATCGAAAAACTATATTCTCGAGGATATAGAGATTTATTATTATATTTGTATTTTTGCAAGTAGCTACACACAGCAGCACAGTTATTTCGAAATCAGTTACTTTCAATAAAAAGCATTTTAAGTGTTCTAATTTTCTCTTCGCTGAAATTCTATTACGAGTTTAAAATTAAAAATTTGTCTATCAGCCCTCGTCAAAATAATATTAAAGCCGGGGCTCTGTGCGAAACTTTCGCACTTTCATATTTTAAATAATGACAGTATTTGGAATAAGTATAGTCGCTGGGATAAGAGCAGTTGTGGGAATGCAGAGAAAACATCTTTAAATTTTAATTGCACTTCATATTTTGTGTAAGCACGTTAGGCCATAGTAGCAATAGGTAATTCACAATTCAAGACAACAATGACAAGTATGTTTGTCGTTTTGGAGTGTATGTTCGTTTAGAAAGTCAACTTGTACGACAGGCAGAGGCAATCGATTATCACACTGGTCACAGATATTATCTGTGCCAATGTTGTATACAAATTACCCAGTTAGTAAGTACTTTAAAGCAAATAAAATACACTGGTGTCCATAATTAAAGCAACAAACGGAAATTTTGCAAGGTTGCATTTTTTTTGCCGGCCTGAGTGGCCGTGCGGTTCTAGGCGCTACAGTCTGGAACCGAGCGACGGCTGCGGTCGCAGGTTCGAATCCTGCCTCGGGCATGGATGTGTGTGATGTCCTTAGGTTGGTTAGGTTTAATTAGTTCTAAGTTCTAGGCGACTGATGACCTCAGAAGTTAAGTCGCATAGTGCTCAGAGCCATTTGAACCATTTTTGCATTTAATTTGCCACAAAACAACGTAAAAAAGATGATAGTAAGGCAGAAGGTAAACAACTGCAACATGCACAACGGTAGAGAAAAATGTTCTTCGTTTTTTCCAACTTAACGGATTTGCACACATGTCCCGACAACTGGTTAAAGTGCTCAGTATGGTGTGTGACCACCTCTGGCAACAATACAGGTCTGAAAATGAAGGCGCATGCTTGAATGGTCTCATCAATCTCATGTTGAGGCAATACGTTCATTCTTCCTGCAGAGCTGCTTGCAATCTTGGAGAGTAGTTGGTGGATACTGACGTGATGCAAGCCGTCTCACTAGTGAAACCCAGACATCCTTTAAGGGATTCAAATCGGGAGACCGAGCAGGCTACGCCATTCGTGCAATATCTTCTGTTTTCAAGAAAGCAATCACCCGTGCTGTATGAGGTCGAGTATTATCATCCATCAGTACGAAGTCTGGGCCCACAGCATCTCTCAACAACCGCAAGTGAGGTGAGGTGCCAAGATCTCGTCACGATACCTGACAGCAGTTAAACACGCTGATTCACCCGTACAACATCATGAAGAGGGGTTCGAGTGGTCAACACAATCTCTGCCCACACCATTAGAGACCCTCCTCGATATCGGTCTCTTTCCACAATGTTTGGGTCCCGAAATAGTGTTCCACGTTCCCTCCAGATGCGAATCCACTTAGAATCATTCTCCAGACTAAATCGGGACTCACCTATGAAAACAACATTGTCCCACTGTTCGGCCGCCCAGATGACATGCTGATGACTCCACTCTAGACGTTCCCTTCCGTGAAGACGCGCCAGAGGTAGACATACAGCAGGTCTCCGGCAGTAAAGACCGCACTGCCGAAGCCTTTTTCATAGCGTTTGCCTCGATACTACATGTCCAATGGATGCTGCTAGCTCACATGTAGGTTGCCATGCAGTATTACAGTGGTATTGTCGTGCTCTTACAGCAAAACAGCGGTCCTCTCTTATAAAGTCACACGTAGTCGGCTCTGCCTTGGACTTCGGGATACAGTTTCTGTCTGTATATACTGTCGCGACATCCTAAAAACAACGATTCACACTAAGCTATCGGGCCACGTTAGTTTGCGATTGTCCTGCCTCCTTTCTTTCTCTGTCCCTCCACCGCGGAGAGTCTGGTAGGCATCGTCTCTGCGCCATACTGCACCGCCTGTGACTGTGTACACAGCGACTGTGGTGTGGGGCTACCCGTTTCATAGCTACCCTGACGTCATCGCTGGCATGATTGTCAGTTGAACGGACTGCCATCTTCCGTGCAGAACACGATCGTACGGAGATATGATTGACAATTTTTGTATGATTATATCGTGTATTAGACACAGGACGGGGAAATAGCGGTTTTTTGCTTTAATTTTGGACACCAGTGTAGTATTTGTAATAAGACAATATGACTAAGGAGTCTCTTATCTGCGGATAATAAGTTAGCTTCGTAAAATACAGGTATGAAGCTGGGAATCCATGGTGCCCTTACGCCTTTGATAGTTAAAACCTCTTTTATCTTATAATTTTCCACAAATAATATGTTCTAGCGCTAAATCAGTATTCTATGTCAGAAACAGGTTAAAAAAACCTTTCTAATGATACCTCTTTCATCCCTGTACGATTAGCATGTGTTGAGAAAAAGGGATGTTGACATGAGAATTAATATGTATGATATTGGATGGAGTTGCAGATGGCACGTGTCTGTATGAGATTATCTGAGTGTATCATATGCAATCTAACTTCTAACAAAAAAAAATTGTTTTAAGTCAATATATGTCCACTTTAGTCTAGCGAATGATTCTAGGAGAAAATTTCAGATCAATAGAAAAATTAGCACCTACTGAAGATGATGCAGCTGCATTGACACATGTTTGGCGCATAATAACGTAAATACTAGTGTTTCGCAAAAGGCGGATTTCTACGAATATAATTTAAACAACAAGCGCGGAAACGGGGCAAGTAACTAATTAGCCATCTGTAGAAGTTTTTCACTGCCGTTTTTGACATTCTGCGTTGAGCTGGGTATGTTTACGGTTTATATCACAGATCAGTACCAACAGACCGCAAACAGATCAACTGATAAAATATAAAATAAACGAGAAGCTTATGTGCTAAAAGTTGTCTACCGAATGAAAGCAAAGGCTACCGTCAAAATCACAAAGCAAAAACGACAAAATCCGTCACATAATTCAGGCTCCTGAAGATGCTTGAAAAATAACAGAAAAGTATGTGGCAAACATTTATAGTCCTTTACTATAATGGAGAAATGTCCCACGCACAAAGAAAAAACAACTATACGTTTCAGTCTTAGCACTATGTAAGTAACTGGATCGTACCATCATTTCTAACGAACTGTTAGCATAATGCAGAGAAATGAAAACCGTTTCTTTTTCTCGCACTTTACTGCACTGATTTCCGTAAGTCGTGAAGTAAACACGCAAACGACAACTCTAAACGTTCTATCTTGCATGTCAAGAAACGTAGCCAAAGTAATGAACATACAAATGAAAAACATCGCCGTTAATAAAACCAAATTTTTACAATGCCAGTATCAACCACAAAAAGACCATTACTTTACGTTATGTGCATAAACAAACGGGCCTTAGTTGGGTGTACAAAGTTGTGGAGAGGACGAGAAGACAGCTCTATCCAAGAGTGAATGAAAATAGCTGACGTTTATAATAATAATTTTGACAATATTACTGAAGATGTTCTCCACTTCATTGTCGGACGCGTTAAGCGGTTTCCGCAGTTCTTTTAAGTTCGTTTAGCCTTTCATTCAAGGGGAATTTTGGCCTTTGGTATTTCTCTTACCCAAAACATCTAAAATTAATCAACTGAAGTAAGTTAAACTGGAAGCTCACCTCACGTATTTTTCCTTATGTACAAACACATCCAGACTTTACTTTGTCATATGTCTCTTTTCACGGGTTTATATTCTTTAGAATTCGATTACTATGATTACTATATATCCCCTCCTAATTTTTCTGTAACTCCAGGATAGTATTCTCCAGCACTTATCTGTGATTTCACATTAACTGATAGAACCACCATCATCAAACAACAGCTACCGACACGTCCATTACCACCTCAAAAAGAAAAGAAAATCGCCTCACAAGGTATTATTCCGAAATATTCCAGAATTCCGCAGTTCTGCAAAGTTTTCTCTCCCAAATGACGTCGCCGCCACATCCCTTAAATGTTTATCGTCTCCTAACTTGCATCCTGACTCTTAGACGTCGCTGCGATTCTCCTCGTTGGTTGGGGTTGTTTTGGGGGTAAAGACTAAACTGCGAGGTCATCGGTCTCATCGGATTAGGGAAGGACGGGGAAGGAAGTCGGTCGTGCCCTTTCAATGGAACCATCCCGGCATTTGCCTGGAGCGATTTAGGGAAATCACGGAAAACCTAAATCAGGATGGCCGGACGCGGGATTGAACCGTCGTCCTCCTGAATGCGAGTCCAGTGTGCTAAGATTCTCCTCGTCTCGACGCTGTTAATCAGTAGCATTCCAAGGAATATCGAGCATTTACTTTACGGAGAACACACCTCGAATGTATTGTGACTTTATAAAACGGTACACCAGCCCGCCCGAACTGGAATACATAGCGAGCAGCACCGATAACAACGCGTCGACCACCCTGGTAACGAAGCATCAGTGCACTTCTCGACGTAACTCGACACGACACGAAGCTGCTGACTACTGTAGCCAGGAAACTATCGAGCTGTTCAACACAACAGCAAATCGCAGGAGTACTAATTAGTAGTCAGAAATGTGGCACCAGTATTTTGTTGCACAAAGCTTGCATCCCTGTTCTCGTTCGTGGGTGCGGTCACATTGTGAGAGGGACACATTACACTGTTCTTTTGGCAATGTTCTAATGGAACTGGTTTCCCAGTGTTTTCCTTCGACAAAAGAATGACATGTCAAATGTGTAACGGTATCGTGTGGGTGATAGTGAATAGTGATTATACCGAGTGTGGTGTCACAGAAATGAAAGAAAGGGAATCAATGGAACGCGGTACCAGTAGTTGGCCTTCTCCTCATTAATTATATCAAAACGACCGTTGGGCATAGCTTTCGAACATGACGGATGCATCATCAAGTCTCACAGCAACCGACTACCTGAGACTCTACTGTAAGCTTCGGGTTTTAATCGAGGAAACTGGTGAACAGTCTGATAATCTGTAATTGTCCTCCATCGCCTTTTCTCTTCTTACAGGCCAAATATTGGTGGTGATATTTTTTTTTTTTTTGCCACTACCGGGAATCGAACGAGGTACCCAGTGGCTATGCGTCACTATGGCAGCGAGGGTTAGCATCTCGGTTTAAGATGTGGGTTGTCGTACACAATCGTGGGAGAGGATAATTTTAATATCTTGTAATATAGATGAACATAAATACAGCATTATAGAAAACGAAGTGGAAGTACACGAAGATGTGCTGTGAGATATGATACAGCGATATAGATTTGACAGAGCTCTGAAAAACGGAAGTCGGAAAAAGGAATCTGCGGCAGACGATATTCCCTCGCAATTGTTGAGCTCCCTGGAAGAGCTCTACTGCTCCTGGTATGCGAGGTATAACGGACAGGCGAAATAGCTCGCAGCTCGAGACAATTTAATCATTCCGTTTACAAAGAAGGCATGTGCTGACAGGTGTGAATATTACCGAACTATTAGTTCCGACATTGGGGAAGATGAATTTGGCTTCTGGAGAACTGTAGAATCACGTGAGGCAACACTGACCCTACGACTTATCTTAGAACACGTGTCAAAAAAAGGAGAACCTAACCTTACAGTATTTGTAGATTTAAAGAAAACTTTTGACAATGGTGACTGTACTGCACTCTTTGAAATTCTGAAGGTAGCAGGGATAAAATAATGGGAGCGAAAGATGATGTACAACTTGTACAGAAAACATACTGCAGTTGTAACACTCAAAGGGAGCAATGATTGAGATGGCAGGGAAACTGGGTTGTAGCGTGTCCCCGATGTTACGCAACTTTTACACTGAACAGGGAGTAAAGGAAACGAAGGAGCAATTTGGAAAGGGAATTACTTGTTCAGGAAGGAGAAATGAGAAGCTTACAGGTTTTCCGATGACATTGTAGCCCTGTCAGGGACGGCGAAGGGCTTGAAAGTTCACTTGACCAGGATGGTTAAGTGCTGTCGTCCGAAGAGCGAGGTGCCAAGGTAAGGTTCGTACGTCGCAACGCAAGTGAAGATAGTCGCTGCAAACCACTTCGACGAGTGAGCGACGCCGGCGTATACACGCCCAGAAGAATTTGGATACGTCGCCGCTGCTGTTCTCTTACACGAAAGTTGTTGTCAGTTATACTTCTAGTGAAGAGATTTGTATCTTGTAAGTATCAAGTGATTCGTCAATGACCAGAAACAGTTGTAAATATTCATCACATTCGTGTAGAAATGTATTGCACCGAAGTTAAGTAATTCATCCTGTCTATTTTATAATGAAGTGCTCTAATTTTTTATATCTTATACTACGCACTCGACCTCCTCCAAGAGTAAAGTAAAAGAACAGCTCACTGTACCGAGAGTGTATTTTGGGTCCGGTACAACAGTTAGTGTCTAGAAAAGAAGTTATAAGTTTAACATCAACAAAAGCAAAACGAGGAAAATGGAATGCAGTCAAATTAAATCAGTTGATGCTGACGGAATTAAATTAAGATAGTACTAGATGAGCAAAAGTAGTACATCGGATTGCTACTGGAGCAGCAAAGTAACAGATGATGGCTGAAGATGTTGTTGTTGTTGTTGTTGTTGTCTTCAGTCCTGAGACTGGTTTGATGCAGCTCTCCATGCTACTCTAACCTGTGCAAGCCTCTTCATCTCTCAGTACCTACTGCACCCTACATTCTTCTGAATCTGCTTAGTGTATTCATCTCTTGGTCTCCCTCTACGATTTTTACCCACCACGCTGCCCTCCAATGCTAAATTTGTGATCCCTTGATGCCTCAGAACATGTCCTACCAACCGGTACCTTCTTCTTGTCAAGTTGTGCCACAAACTCCTCTTCTCCCCAATTCTATTCAATACCTCCTCATTAGTTATGTGATCTACCCATCTAATCTTCAGCATTCTTCTGTAGCATCACATTTCAAAAGCTTCTATTCTCTTCTTGTCCAAACTATTTATCGTCCATGTTTCAATTCTATACATGGCTACACTCCATGCAAATACCTTCAGAAACGACTTCCTGACACTTAAATCTATACTCGATGTTAACAAATTTCTCTTTCCTTGACATTGCCAGTCTACATTTTATATCCTCTCTACTTCGACCATCTTCAGTTATTTTGCTGCCCAAATAGCAAAATTCCTTTACTACTTTAAGTGTCTCATTTCCTAATCTAATTCCCTCAGCATCACCCAACTTAATTCGACTACATTCCATTATCCTCGTTTTGCTTTTGTTGATGTTCATCTTATATCCTCCTTTCAAGACACTGTCCATTCCGTTCAACTGCTCTTCCAAGTCCTTTGTTGTCTCTGACAGAATTATAATGTCATCAGCGAACCTCAACATTTATATTTCTTCTCCATGGATTTTAATACCTACTCCGAATTTTTCTTTTGTTTCCTTTACTGCTTGCTCAATATACAGACTGAATAACATCGGGGACAGGCAACCCTGCCTCACTCCCTTCCCAACCGCTGCTTCCCTTTCATGCCCTTGACTCTTATAACTGCCATCTGGTTTCTGTACAAATTGTAAATAGCCTTTCGCTCCCTGTATTTTACCCCTGCCACCTTCAGAATTTGAAAGAGAGTATTCCAGTCAACATTGTCGAAAGCTTTCTCTAAGTCTACAAATGCTAGAAACGTAGGTTTGCCTTTCCTTAATCTATTTTCTAAGATAAGTCGTAGAGTCAGTATTACCTCACGTGTTCCAACATTTCTGCGGAATCCAAACTGATCTTCCCCGAGGTCGGCTTCTACCAGTTTTTCAGTTCGTCTGTAAAGAATTTGCGTTAGTATTTTGCAGCAGTGACTTATTAAACTGATAGTTCGGTAATTTTCACATCTGTCAACATCTGCTTTCTTTGGGATTGGAATTATTATATTCTTCTTGAAGTCTGACGGTATTTCACCTGTCTCATGCATCTTGCTCACCAGATGTAGAGTTTTGTCAGGACTGGCCCTCCCAAGGCCGTCAGTAGTTCCAATGGAATGTTGTCTATTCCCGGGGCCTTGTTTCGACTCAGGTCTTTCAGTGCTCTGTCAAACTCTTCACGCAGTGTAGTGTCTCCCATTTCATCTTCATTTACATCCTCTTCAATTTCCATAATATTGTACATCGCCCTTGTATAGACACTCTATATACTCCCCCCACCTTTCTGCTTTCCCTTCTTTGCTTAGAACTGGGTTTCCATCTGAGCTCTTGATATTCATACAAGTGGCTCTCTTTTCTCCAAAGGTCTCTTTAATTTTCCTGTAGGCAGTATCTATCTTACCCCTGGTGAGATAAGCCTCTACATCCTTACATTTGTCCTGTAGCCATCCCTGCTTAGCCATTTTGCACTTCCTGTCAATCTCATTTTTGAGACGTTTGTATTCCTTTTTCCCTGCTTCATTTACTGCGTTTTTATATTTTCTCCTTTCATCAATTAAATTCAATACTTCTTCTGTTACCCCAGGATTTCTACTTGCCCTTGTCTTTTTACCTACTTGATCCTCTGCCGCCTTTCACTACTTCATCCCACAGAGCTACCCATTCTTCTTCTACTGTATTTCTTTCCTCCATTCCTGTCAATTGTTCCCTTATGCTCTCCCTGAAACTCTGTCTCTGAAGATGAGAGAATATAAAAAACGCAGGCTGGCAGTAGCAAGGAAAGAAATTGTTAACATCGAACATAAATTTAAGTGACAGAGCGTCTTTTTTGGAGGTATTTGTCTGGAGTGTAGCCTTGTACGGAAGTGAAACGTAGATGACGAGCAGTTCAGACCAAGAGAGAACAGAAGCTTTTCATACGTGGAGCTACTGAATAATACTGAAGATTAGATGAGTAGATCGAATAACTAATGAAGAGATGCTAAACCGAATTGGGTAAAAAAGGAATTTGGGGCACAATTTGACTAAAAGAAGCGGACACGTCGTGAGACATCAAGGAATCGAAGGACTTATGGATGGAGAAAGTTGTAGTGCGAGACCAAGGCCTGAGTATAGTAAGCAGGTTCAAATGGATGTAGGTTTTAGCAGTTACGCATACATAGTTTGCACATGACAGACTACCGCGAGTGTTGCAGCAAACCAGGCTTCGGAGTGAGGACTGCAACAACAGTATAGTAGAACACCGTATAGTTTAATCCCCTTGCTTGTCGGTTCAGATCACCTTTGGCAAAACCATCTCTACCTCAGTCACGAACTTCTTCTTCAAACAGTTACCTGAGAAATCAAACACTAATCAAGACGAAGGTGAGTCTGAATACTATGTGTTACGCTGAAGACGACATGAGTTTGCGTGACTTGTTAACTGCTCTCCTAAGCATTTACAGGGGACCGAAGAGCAGTCAAGGGAAATACAGGGCTACTCAAAAAGAAGGAACAGATTTCAATTATTTATTACTTCCAAACTACAAAAGACAGAAACACAATCCCAACGTTCCTGGAAAGAGAAAAGTTCAAATTCTTATGCATCCAGTGAGAGCACCGTCTTTACACGACAAATATCAAAACGGTGGCTCATTTTCTACCACACACGAAGCAACTGGTCTCTCTTTATCGAATTCACAGCTTCAACTATGCGTTGTCGCAAACTTTCAAGAGTGTCAGGCATAGGGGGAATAAAAACGCAGTCTTTTACGTAACTTCACATATAAAAGTCACAAGGTGTGAGGTCTGGAGACCTTGGAGGCCACCGGCGATGAAGTTCATCTTCTGCTGTTTCTCTTCCAATAGACCGTGGCTGTTATGTAAAGTAAATTGTTGATGCTGTACAGCAACCAGCCACAAATTGGTTACTTTATTCAAGAAATACCGTTACCGGTTTCGAATTTCTTACAATTCATCATCAATTTTTTACAATTCATGATCAGACGGTTTTTTCATGCTTTTATCAATACAGATTATACAACTCACAGGAAACCAGTGTATAATCAGTATTGATGGAAGCATGAAAAAACCGTCTGATGGTGAATTGTAAAAAATTCGAAACCGATAACGGTACTTTTTGAATAAAGTAACCAGTTTGTGGCTGGTTGCTGTACAGCATCAACAAGTGCTTAGAGAAATTCCCTCCTATGCCTGACACACTTGAAAGTCTGCGACATCGCATAGTTCAAGGTGTGAATTCGATAACGAGAGACCAAATGCTTCGTGTGTGGTAAGAAATGTGCCAGCGTTTTGATATTTGTCATGTTAACACATGGTGCTCACACTGAATGCATAAAATTTTGAACTTTCCTCTTTCCAGAAACGTTGGAATTTCAAGTGTGCCAGGCGTAGGAGGGAATTTCTGCAAGCGCTTGTTGATGCTGTAAAGCAATTCCAACTTGTAGTTTGGAAGCAATAAATGTTTGAAATCTGTTCCTTCTTTTTGAATAGCCCTGTATTAGGACCGACCACATGTAGAATTTCAAACTCCCGAATTAACAAGCTGCCACCTGAACAGGAAGCAACGGAATCACAGACTACTTACCCTAGCATCTGGCTTTGTAGCACGCGATAATTCAGGTTTTAATATTACTAGGAGAGAGCGGGAACTATGACCGATTGCAGGTCTAAGCTCTTGTAACGAATCTCTGTTTTCACTACAGTCGCAACACTAACAACTGCTTGGTAATGCAAGATGCTGTCCTTTCTGGGGAAACGCCACGTCTGCCACGGAGGAGGAGGAGATTAGTGTTTAACGTCCGGTCGACAACGAGGTCATTAGAGACGGAGCGCAAGTTCGGGTGAGGGAAGGATGGGGAAGGAAATCGGCCGTGCCCTTTCAAAGGAACCATCCCGGCATTTGCCTGAAGCAATTTAGGGAAGTCACGGGAAACCTAAATCAGGATGGCCGGAGACGGGATTGAACCGTCGTCCTCCCGAATGCGACGTCTGCCACGTATTGAGGTGGTCCACAACCACATAAAACCGAAAAAGAGAAATTGCTCACTGGCATCAGCGCCTGGGTGCTTTAAAACCAAGGGTATGAGTTGGTGTGTTACCGCAGCTCAGAAGAAACAGTACGCCACGTCACCACCGCGTTCCGCTTATCTGATTCACGCGTCGATGTTCTCATCCTGTCATAAAGAAAGTTATTTCCTCCGCAGACGAATAACTGTCAGTCGTTCACCAACAACGGGATGCGTCACTCTATAGTGATGGCAGCTGGAAAGACGTACCTTTTGAAACTCTCGGAAATTAAGAACCACTTTTGATGCACCACCCCTTAAGACAGAGCGGGCTGATTCATTGTAGAGTCAGGGTCTTTTCAGCCAAATACCAATCTAGCTGGTAGAGAGATAGATGAAGTCCCAATTGGGAATATTTAGAAGGGCATTTCCAGTTCCAACGTTTGCCTTGCAACCAAGAGATAGCTTTCGAAAACCGTCGTTAGAACCGACGGCTAGAGGCTATCTTTAATTTAATTTTTGGAAAATATGTCTCAGACAAAAATATAAAAGCCTCGTGCACGTTCGAGTATCTATTTATTTGTGCAACTTAGTGTAGTCGATGACTTGCTCAGCATGTGCAGTGTACCTAACTGGAAGGGAGGAGGGTTGCGTGGAGAAAGCGAGGAAGGAAGGACGGTAAGAAGGGGGTGCTCGAGTCCATTGTTTGTACGTCTTTGTTCCGCTGAACCTGTAAAACGATATGGTAGAATATTCGGTACACGTGAGAATCCTTAAGTTAAAAATCAAGGAAGCGTATCATCAGTGAAGTTAGGGCACTGTATAGTATTACACTGCTAAGGTCAGTGGACTGTACGTGCAAGTGCGTGAAGGCGATTAAATCAATTTTATATGCAGTTATCTACGACGGTAGCGAATATTTGAAGTAACAAAGACTTTCGCAGGGAAGTAGTGGTTTTGAAAAGAAGCCACACGCAGTACAGAAATCGGCACCCGCTCTCACAATGTGCCCGCTGTAGGATGCAATACTCCCACAGAAAATGCTCCCCAACCTTGAAGAAAACCTCCTCCGGCTAAGTTACATTGGCTTTCAACGGGCAGTCCTCACAACATCTGCCAAGAATGGGACTAAAATGCGCAACTGTGAATGCGGCTAGTAATCGTATGTACTCCCACAGCTCACTGGGTACAGATGGACTGCCGATTAGCCAACGTG
Organism: Schistocerca americana; assembly: GCF_021461395.2. Lineage (NCBI taxonomy): Eukaryota > Metazoa > Arthropoda > Insecta > Orthoptera > Acrididae > Schistocerca > Schistocerca americana. The sequence goes on along the minus strand of NC_060119.1, from coordinate 655,745,657 downwards.
TGAATTAGGCCAGAAGTCAAACAGAAGGGGGAAACGTTCTGTACCAAGCCACGAACGATGCTGCGGCTGGGTCGTAGCTACGAGGTGCAGTGCCAACCCTGGACTGCTCCTGTGTATGGTGTGTAAAAAATTTCTACTAAAGATCAGTGTATTCCTCCTTTGTGCCATCTCGAGAAGTCACAACTACCTGCTTATTATGCATATAACACTTTATCTATGCTGCTACATGAATGTTGCGTAAACTACTCGTAAAACAATAAACTGGTAGCCAAGATCGCAGGAATTCCTTTTATTCCACGATTACCGGTTTCGGCGAAACTAAAGCCGCCATCATCGGATGGCTTTAGTTTCGCCGAAACCGGTAATCATGGAATAAAAGAATTCCTGCGATCATGGCTACCAGTTTATTCCAGAATGAGATTTTCACTCTGCAGCGGAGTGTGCGCTGATATGAAACTTCCTGGCAGATTAAAACTGTGTGCCCGACCGAGACTCGAACTCGGGACCTTTGCCTTTCGCGGGCAAGTGCTCTACCATCTGAGCTACCGAAGCACGACTCACGCCCGGCACTCACAGCTTTACTTCTGCCAGTATCTCGTCTCCTACCTCCCAAACTTTACAGAAGCTCTTCTGCGAACCATGCAGAACTAGCACTCCTGAAAGAAAGGATATAGCGGAGACATGGCTTAGCCACAGCCTGGGGGATGTTTCCAGAATGAGATTTTCACTCTGCAGCGGAGTGTGCGCTGATATGAAACTTCCTGGCAGATTAAAACTGTGTGCCCGACCGAGACTCGAACTCGGGACCTTTGCCTTTCGCGGGCAAGTGCTCTACCATCTGAGCTACCGAAGCACGACTCACGCCCGGCACTCACAGCTTTACTTCTGCCAGTATCTCGTCTCCTACCTCCCAAACTTTACAGAAGCTCTTCTGCGAACCATGCAGAACTAGCACTCCTGAAAGAAAGGATATAGCGGAGACATGGCTTAGCCACAGCCTGGGGGATGTTTCCAGAATGAGATTTTCACTCTGCAGCGGAGTGTGCGCTGATATGAAACTTCCTGGCAGATTAAAACTGTGTGCCCGACCGAGACTCGAACTCGGGACCTTTGCCTTTCGCGGGCAAGTGCTCTACCATCTGAGCTACCGAAGCACGACTCACGCCCGGCACTCACAGCTTTACTTCTGCCAGTATCTCGTCTCCTACCTCCCAAACTTTACAGAAGCTCTTCTGCGAACCATGCAGAACTAGCACTCCTGAAAGAAAGGATATAGCGGAGACATGGCTTAGCCACAGCCTGGGGGATGTTTCCAGAATGAGATTTTCACTCTGCAGCGGAGTGTGCGCTGATATGAAACTTCCTGGCAGATTAAAACTGTGTGCCCGACCGAGACTCGAACTCGGGACCTTTGCCTTTCGCGGGCAAGTGCTCTACCATCTGAGCTACCGAAGCACGACTCACGCCCGGCACTCACAGCTTTACTTCTGCCAGTATCTCGTCTCCTACCTTCCAAACTTTACAGAAGCTCTTCTGCGAACCATGCAGAACTAGCACTCCTGAAAGAAAGGATATAGCGGAGACATGGCTTAGCCACAGCCTGGGGGATGTTTCCAGAATGAGATTTTCACTCTGCAGCGGAGTGTGCGCTGATATGAAACTTCCTGGCAGATTAAAACTGTGTGCCCGACCGAGACTCGAACTCGGGACCTTTGCCTTTCGCGGGCAAGTGCTCTACCATCTGAGCTACCGAAGCACGACTCACGCCCGGCACTCACAGCTTTACTTCTGCCAGTATCTCGTCTCCTACCTCCCAAACTTTACAGAAGCTCTTCTGCGAACCATGCAGAACTAGCACTCCTGAAAGAAAGGATATAGCGGAGACATGGCTTAGCCACAGCCTGGGGGATGTTTCCAGAATGAGATTTTCACTCTGCAGCGGAGTGTGCGCTGATATGAAACTTCCTGGCAGATTAAAACTGTGTGCCCGACCGAGACTCGAACTCGGGACCTTTGCCTTTCGCGGGCAAGTGCTCTACCATCTGAGCTACCGAAGCACGACTCACGCCCGGCACTCACAGCTTTTACTTCTGCCAGTATCTCGTCTCCTACCTCCCAAACTTTACAGAAGCTCTTCTGCGAACCATGCAGAACTAGCACTCCTGAAAGAAAGGATATAGCGGAGACATGGCTTAGCCACAGCCTGGGGGATGTTTCCAGAATGAGATTTTCACTCTGCAGCGGAGTGTGCGCTGATATGAAACTTCCTGGCAGATTAAAACTGTGTGCCCGACCGAGACTCGAACTCGGGACCTTTGCCTTTCGCGGGCAAGTGCTCTACCATCTGAGCTACCGAAGCACGACTCACGCCCGGCACTCACAGCTTTACTTCTGCCAGTATCTCGTCTCCTACCTCCCAAACTTTACAGAAGCTCTTCTGCGAACCATGCAGAACTAGCACTCCTGAAAGAAAGGATATAGCGGAGACATGGCTTAGCCACAGCCTGGGGGATGTTTCCAGAATGAGATTTTCACTCTGCAGCGGAGTGTGCGCTGATATGAAACTTCCTGGCAGATTAAAACTGTGTGCCCGACCGAGACTCGAACTCGGGACCTTTGCCTTTCGCGGGCAAGTGCTCTACCATCTGAGCTACCGAAGCACGACTCACGCCCGGCACTCACAGCTTTACTTCTGCCAGTATCTCGTCTCCTACCTCCCAAACTTTACAGAAGCTCTTCTGCGAACCATGCAGAACTAGCACTCCTGAAAGAAAGGATATAGCGGAGACATGGCTTAGCCACAGCCTGGGGGATGTTTCCAGAATGAGATTTTCACTCTGCAGCGGAGTGTGCGCTGATATGAAACTTCCTGGCAGATTAAAAGGTAGTTTGGGAGGTAGGAGACGAGATACTGGCAGAAGTAAAGCTGTGAGTGCCGGGCGTGAGTCGTGCTTCGGTAGCTCAGATGGTAGAGCACTTGCCCGCGAAAGGCAAAGGTCCCGAGTTCGAGTCTCGGTCGGGCACACAGTTTTAATCTGCCAGGAAGTTTCATACCAGTTTATTGTTTTACAACCATCTAGATCGCTCCCACATGTGCACAATGTCCTCCCTACAAAAAATTAAACTACTCGATTGCAAATAATCGTCTAGCTACCGTGTGGCTCTGGCAGCCTCGAGTCCTCTCAATCCGGTGCAAGTTACGTATACTACAATATTATAAGTTACTATAGGATGAAAGCTACTATAGAATGAAAGTAAAGTACAATCAGTTATCCTACTCTTATGTCTGACTTTAGTAAAACTGGTTCTTACATCATCAAACGCGTTCACTGTATAAAAAGCTATACGCTTCGTATGATGTATTACCATTCTTTATCCATGTCTATCAGTTAACGAATCTTCGAGAAACACGGAAAAACGTAACGTACAGAAATGATTTGTGGAGTTATAAGCGAGTTCTGGAAATACTGAGAGAAGTGACACAGGGAATAAGAAAAATAAGAGAAATCAGGGCTCGCACAGAAAAATTTAAGAGCTCGTTTTTCCCGCGTGCCGTTCGAGAGTGTAACGGTAGAGAGACAGATTGAAGGTGGTTCATTGAACCCTCTGCCAGGCACTTTATTGTGAATAGCAGAGTAGCCATGTAGATGTTGATGTAGGGATATGGATTCAGACAATACCTAAATACAAACCACAGATGGCAGTTTCAAGTGGGTGTTGTGCCTCTACCGGTGGGATACAGACGGTCAATACTGGCTGTGATGTCCTCGTCTACGTCGGATCAGGACTCTCATTTCTGGAGAAGTGCCCACTGAAGATAAAAGAAGGTCTGCGGTAGCGATGCTAGGACGCTAATCCTTCCGCCTAGAGCGTACCACGCACTTTCAGTCGTTTAGTCCGTCCCCGATGCTAGCTGTCCACTCCAGACACGTGACATCTACGGGTATACTCCGCCAGGCACCTTAAGGTTTGTGGCGATGATTACTTTGTGCACACCCGTCACTTCGCCTCTTTTCCTGTTCCAGTCGCAAATCGTTAGCGGGAAGAAGGACTATTGGTAACCCACCGTGTGAACTCGAATCTCTCTAATTTTACCTTCATGATATTCTTACGAAAATAGGGAGCAATTTATTGGTTGACTCTTCTAGGAACTTACACTCAAGGAATTTTGACAGTAAACCACAGAGAAACGCAGAATGCCTCTCTAGCAGCGTCTGCCCCTCGAGTTGGCTGAGCAGTTCCATGACACTTACCCGCTTGCTAAATGAACCTGTTCTATGGATCTACTCTATTTCCGCTATCAATCCTATTTGGTCCGGGTCCCTTGCTGAAGAGCAATGTTCAAATATTGGTCAAACGAGGGTTCCTTAGCTACCTTCTTTGTGCTGTATTACACCTCCTCAGGATTCCTTCGATGAATCTCAGTCTGACATCTACCTTACATGCAATATTTTATGTAGTCGTTTCCACTCCAAATCGCTAATCCTCTGCAGGTCTTCCTACATTTCAATACAAATTTCTAGGATTACTACTTCTCTGTACACAACAGCGCCATCCGCGGAAATATATATTTTGCGAAAAGTAATGACCCTATAACACTCTGTTGGATATACACTTGGATCTACTTTCATGTCTCAAGATTTCTCTCCTTTGAAAATGACATGCTGTGTTCTGCTCAATAGCAACTCCTCAGTGCAGTCGCACAGCCGGTCTGATATTCTGTACGCTCGTATTTTGTACATTAGGTGGCAGTACGGAACTGTATAGAACGAGTTCTGCAAGTCAACGAACAAGTCAACATCCCGTACGCCGGAAACTACTGCTTTCTGGGTCTCGTGGACGGTCGCTGCTACCGGAATCCAAGTTTATTCCTACAGAGCAGATTTTCGATCTCCATAAATGACACAATAAGTGAGCATAAATCATGTTCCAACATTCGACAATATACTGACGTCAGGGATACAGGTCTACAGTTTTGTATGTCTGTTCGACTACCCTTCTTGAAAACGAGGATGACCTGCGCTTTTTTTCTAATCAGCAGGAAAGCTTCGCTGTTCCAACGAACTGCAGCAGACTGCCGATAGAAGAGGAGCAAGTGTTTATGCATACTCTATGTACAGTCGGGTAGGGATCCAATCAGGTGCGGTCTGCTTTCCTCTGACGATCAATATAAGTTAAATTTCTATCACGTGACCACTTATTCAGATATCTAGCGTTTTTACGTTCGTGCAAGAAACCGCAGAACAATCCTTTTCAGTGAAAAAGTAGTATTTTGACCTTTTGATTTCTTCCACTTCGATGCCATTATGGTCACAGAGTGTCTGTACAATCGGCTTCGATACGTTTATTGCTTTAACGTGAGACAAAAGCTTCGTAGGATTTTCTGTCAGATCGGTAAATAGAATTTTACTTTCGAATACGTTTAATGCTTCACGCATAGCCCTCCTTAAACTAATTTTGGCTTCGTTGAGTTTTGTTTGTGTTTGTGGCTTTGGCTACGTTTAATTTTGCAGTGACGTTCTCATTGCTTTCCGAGGCTTTCCCATCCATGACAATTTTGCTGCCCGCATCTCGTGGTCGTGCGGTAGCGTTCTCGCTTCCCACGCCCGGGTTCCCGGGTTCGATTCCCGGCGGGGTCAGGGATTTTCTCTGCCTCGTGATGGCTGGGTGTTGTGTGAAGTCCTTAGGTTAGTTAGGTTTAAGTAGTTCTAAGTTCTAGGGGACTAATGACCATAGATGTTAAGTCCCATAATGCTCAGAGCCACAATTTTGCTCGGCGTATACCTCTGTAAGGTGCGCTATACAGTGCTCTTGAATTTCGTCCACATATGCTGAATATTTTAAGAACTTAATGTTTCATCCTCATGTGACACATTCATCTTGCAAGTACTCTTCAACTCGAGTCCTGGATGGTAGCGGAATACTAAGCATAAGTCCGAGGAAGGTAGCGCACTGCTTAGCAGATTGGCCTCTAGCTCGGGAGAACTGCTGTTCAAATCCCCTCGCAACCATCCAGGCTTAGGTCTTTTCTGGTTTCCCTTAAAAGGCTCAAGGGAAATGGCGAGACGATTCCCATGCAAAGGACACGGCCGATTTCCTCCCCCACCCTCGTGCTCTGTCTTTAACGACCTCGCCGACGACGGAATGTTAAACACAAACATTCTTTCCAAATTCTGTATGCACCAAGGTACAATACTGGCAGAGTTGTAACGTGTCCAGTGGGTGCGCAAGACGGACAGACAGCACGAACCCCTCTCCACACTTAATCGCGTCTCACAAGGGGAGGCCGCCAATTGCGAAATTCAGATTCGATTCATACTGCGCATAATAAAAGCTCATGGCCAGAGGTGTAATGTGGCAAAGCACCAAGATGCACTTCTCAGCCGTTGTCGAGAAAATCGACAGTTAAAAGAAACCGTTGCGGTGAAATACTCTCTACGATTAATAATTTTCTACAGCGTCGTGGCGCAGCGGTAAGCGCTCGGGTTCCTAATCCGAAGGTCGCCGGATCGAATCTCGCGCCATGCAAAATTTTTTATTATTAGTTTTTTGTAATTCATATATATATATATATATATATATATATATATATATATATATATATAAGCTATTAATGAGTTGCTTATGCATGTTGGTGAAGGCGGATCGCTATCCAATTGTACCACCTCCATTTTTCCGTTTGTTTAACAGGCTGTACCAAAGCTCCCACGTCCGCACTGATTTTTAACGATGTTATAAGTTGCGCTAGGGACCGCATCTACCTTCTTTCGAAGTTAGCAGGTTACTACGCTGTTATGCGGCAGCTCGTTTCGGCCCATTCAACATCTGTCCTTCAAGTGTAACGAGCGAGTAACGGAGTTTATATTTCATACCTGCCACAGCAAATCTGTGTTCGTGGGGTCTCTATTCCAATTCGAACGTTTGACTTACGCTATACGTATTCGTTTCGGAATATCGTTTCTACGTCTTCCGTTAACTATACGTGGTTAACATTGTGAAGACAATTAGTAACATTTGTGAAATACAACTTTGTTTGCGGAAAACATGATGATGTTCGAAGTCGCCAGTTTTTCCACGACAAACGACTTTCAACAACTTATTATATGCATAATTGTTGAAACTGATTGCCGGGAATTTTATATATATATATATATATATATATATATATATATATATATATATATATATGTGTGTGTGTGTGTGTGTGTGTGTATATATACACATTTGAATTACAAAAAACAAACACTAAAAAAAAAAAAAAAAGGTTGCATGGCGCGAGATTCGATCCGGCGACCTTCGGATTACGAACCAGAGCGCTTGCCGCTGCGCCACGACGCTGTAGAAAATTATTAATCGTAGAGAGTATTTCACCGCAACGGTTTCTTTTAACTGTCGATTTTCTCGACAACGGCTGAGAAGTGCATCTTGGTGCACACATTACACCTCTGGCCATGAGCTTTTATTATGCGCAGTATGAATCGAATCTGAATTTCACAATTGGCGGCCTCCCCTTGTCAATCGTGAACAGAGCGCTACTCCACCTGGGTGCACTCACAGTGAGAGCGAGACATACAGGGTGTTACAAAAAGGTACGGCCAAACTTTCAGGAAACATTCCTCGCACACAAAGAAAGAAAATATGTTATGTGGACATGTGTCCGGGAACGCTTACTTTCCACGTTAGATCTCATTTTATTACTTCTCTTCAAATCACATTAATCTTGGAACGGAAACACACAGCAACAGAACGTACCAGCATGACTTCAAACACTTTGTTACAGGAAATTTTCAAAATGTCCTCCGTTAGCGAGGATACATGCATCCACCCTCCGTCGCATGGAATCCCTGATGCGCTGATGCAGCCCTGGAGAATGGCGTATTGTATCACAGCCGTCCACAATACGAGCACAAAGAGTCTCTACATTTGGTACCGGGGTTGCGTAGACAAGAGCTTTCAAATGCCCCCATAAATGAAAGTCAAGAGGGTTGAGCTCAGGAGAGCGTGGAGGCCATGGAATTGGTCCGCCTCTACCAATCCATCGGTCACCGAATCTGTTGTTGAGAAGCGTACGAACACTTCGACTGAAATGTGCAGGAGCTCCATCGTGCATGAATCACATGTTGTGTCGTACTTGTAAAGGCACATGTTCTAGCAGCACAGGTAGAGTATCGCGCATGAAATCATGATAACGTGCTCCATTGAGAGTAGGTGGAAGAACATGGGGCCCAATCAAGACATCACCAACAATGCCTGCCCAAACGTTCACAGAAAATCTGTGTTGATAACGTGATTGCACAATTGCGTGCGGATTCTCGTCAGCCCACACATGTTGACTGTGAAAATTTACAATTTGATCACGTTGAAATGAAGCCTCATCCGTAAAGAGAACATCTGCACTGAAATGAGGATTGACACATTGTTGGATGAACCATTCGCAGAAGTGTACCTGTGGAGGCCAATCAGCTGCTGATAGTGCCTGCACACGCTACACATGGTACGGAAACAACTGGTTCTCCCGTAGCACTCTCCATACTGTGACGTGGTCAACGTTACCTTGTACAGCAGCAACTTCTCTGACGCCGACATTAGGGTTATCGTCAACTGCACGAAGAATTGCCTCGTCCATTGCAGGTGTCCTCGTCGTTCTAGTCGCGAGTCTTAGGCTGGAACGTTCCGTGCTCCCTAAGACGCCGATCAATTGCTTCGAACGTAGTCCTGTCGGGGCACCTCCGTTCTGGAAATCTGTCTCGATACAAACGGCTATTGCCCCGTGCTAATCCATACATCAAATGGGCATCTGCCAACTCCGCATTTGTAAACATTGCACTGACTGCAAAACCACGTTCGTGATGAACACTAGCCCGTTGATGCTACGTACTGATGTGCTTGATGCTAGTACTGTAGAGCAATGAGTCGCATGTCAACACAAGCACCGAAGTCAACATTACCTTCCTTCATTTGGGCCAACTGGCGGTGAATCGAGGAAGTACAGTACATACTGACGAAATTAAAATGAGCTCTAACATGGAAATTAAGCGTTTCCGGACACATGTCCACATAACATCTTTTCTTTATTTGTGTGTGAGGAATGTTTCCTGAAAGTTTGGCCGTACCTTTTTGTAACACCCTGTATTTGAGAGCCATGTGATGCCTTTTTTGTGAAGATAAGCATCTGGTGGATAACCAAGCATACAAACCAAATTTTCGGAGCTGATGACTACGGAACGGATTTTTATTTAAATAATTTTTTTGCTTATAGGTACAAAACTGTAACTAGGACAGAAATTCTCGAAACAGCACAGTTCAATCGTATACGAAATTCTATTTCACACACAAATACGTATATTTGTAATATTTTATGCGAATAAATAATTGAAATACTTTGCTAAAAAACAATAATGTCACTTTTATTTCTTATAATTTTTAAATATATCACATAAACTCCCGTGCATTGTCATATTATGAGAAAGTAATTTGAATGAACTTCATTCGTAAACATATTGCGTAGTGAGCAACCTCCACTACAGGTGCTCCCTCGCTATCTGAAAGGGGAATCCCTTGTTTATGACGTGGACGGCTGACGCAATGCACAGGTGCACAACAGTCTTCAGTCGTTGCCCTGGTCTTGTTTAAAGCAGAGCGTTTAAACAGTGCGGTATCTTAACTGATGTGATTGGTGATATAATGCTGAAAGCAAAGTCAAGTGTTCGCTTTCGTTTGCAACAGTATGTTGCTGAATTTAGTGGCATGTTTACAAGTAATGGATGATTAACGTGGGAAATGAGTGAATGCAGACCAGTGATCTCCAATCTTGCAGCATTTATCGGGTAGTAAGCACAGAATGGCCGCTTCACGTACAGCTTCTAGAAAAATTCTTTTAGGTGAGTCACTTCATCTTCACACATATCATAGTTTCCAAAAGATCCGAATATTATGCAAATTTATCCAACATTTTTCTTTCTTGTGATATACCCTTACATAAAATGAGAAGTCCAGCGCTAAGAAATTTTCTTACGGAATACACAAATTTTGAAACACCAGAAGAATCAACATTAATAAAATTGTATATGCCTGCCCGTTACGAAGAAATGCTAAGAAAGATAGGAGCAGAATGTGAAAAAAAAAAAGATAAGCGTGGACGAGTCGTCAAACTTCAGCGGTAGAAAGTGGGAAATGTGTGCTAGAAAATGATGAAAGAGATTCCAAGCGGTGTTTCCTATTAGCATGTAAAGAAATTTCAGCACCGAATTATGTAACAATCGCTTGCTTATTCAATGAATCTCTGCTGTTGTAATGGCCGAATGGGGTGAAATCTGGTAAGTGTTTTACTTACGGATGCTGCTTCGCATATGAAGAAGGCGGCCGAAGGCTCTTCTGTGCAGTTGTGGATTTCATATTACGTAAAATTGTCAAGGTTTTGGAAGGGGAAGAAGACGTCGGTGAAATCGAAAATGTGACATTCCTTTGGTGAAATATGCAAGACTATCTTCATATGATGTTGGAAGGTCCTTGTATCGGTATCGTGCATTGTTTCGAAACCACCGACATCGGTTTTTGATCGAAAACTTGGAGAAAGTTTTCGTGGTTCACTGCAACAGTGGATTGTTTCAACCCACCACTGCGTCAGCACGATTGGTGAGTGATTCTTTTTTTAGCATAAGTATTTACAGTTTTATAAAATTGAAAGAAAATGTTTTTGCATTTTTATATATATATTTATATTTTTCTGTCATAAAAAATATTTTGAAGCTTTTTAGCACATAAAAATCCGTTACTACATATGAGATACAGTCTCACGGAAGAAGTGTGAGGAAGAGGTTACCACGAATCTTTTGTCAGAGGAGTGTTGATTGGTCTTTGGGCATTTAAAGCACAGTATTGACCCAAATCGTAGCACACGGTCTACCTTGCCTGTATTACCGTTGACTGATACCTTCTTTCTGAAATCTTCACAGTCATTAAGTAACGCCAATGATCTGGCCAACCACAAGATAACCTAAGTGTCTCATTATTCACACAGCTTTCCCACTACTGTATTGTAATCTGCCACAAGCGCTCAACACGCAGTCAGAAGCACCATGTCCAAAACTTCGACAGTACGTAAGGCTGCGGTCACACTGATATCAGTGAGCTGACTCTTACGGGCATGCAGTATATTCAAGTATTTCCGTGTTCTCGCCCCCCACCCCCACCCACACCGCCTTTCCCCTCTCCTCCCCCAATTCAGCTCGCACAGTGCTGCAATGAACTACTACTACTACTACGTGATAAGGCCCAGTGGACCGCACGCATCTACAAGTTTCCTCCTCCACTGTATTCTGTCCATTGCTGCTATCCGCCATCCGTTCACATGTATTGACACTTGGTTTAAATCTTCATGGAGTCCATCCCTCCAACGCTTCTTGGGTCTCCCTGGCGGTCTTTTTCCTGTAGGTGTGAAATCCAGGAGCTTCCGAGGCCATGTGTTATCCTCCATACGGGCCACATGGCAGGCCCACTGCATTCGTTTGGCTATGACAGTTCCTTATATGTTGGGCTACTGGTATAGTTCCTCAAGCTCTTGGTTGTATCTGATCCTCCATTCTCCTGTATCTGCATCCAGAACCGGACTGAAGATCTTCCGAAGCACTTTTCTGTCAAAAACAAGGAGCTTATGGAAGTCCTGTTTCTGGATACTCCATTTCTCACAGCCATATAGAACAACAGGCTTGGTCAGGGTTTTGTACAGTCGAATCTTGAACTGTCTGGAGAGATATCTGGACCGAAGCAGTTGTGCTAGGCTGTGGTAAGATCGGTTTCCTGCTTGTATTCTGGCATTGATCTCTGCTTCACATGACGAGTTCTCAGTGAAAAGTGCCCCTAGGTATTTGAATTCTTGCACTCTCTTGTAGGACTGGTCCCCAACATGCAGTGATTGTAGATGATCAGCAGTCTGACAATGACCACGCGTCATAACGAGGTACTCTGTCTTGGCTTCGTTTATGTTTACCCCAAATTTGCTGGCAGCCTCTTTTAGTGCTTTGGTCATTTGCTCCAACTCCTCTTCCGACCTAGAGAGTAAACAGATGTCGTCTGCATAGGCTAAGTATCCCAATCCTTTCCCTTCGATTTCAATCCCTTCGTTCTCTTGGAAGGTCTCGCGTACGATCCTCTCGAGGGCAAAGTTGAACAGGATAGGGGACAACCCATCTCCTTGCCTGGGTCGTGTCACAATTTCAAACTCCTCAGTTACGCGATTTCCCGTCTTCACCTTTGCACGTGTTTCGTTCAGACAGATCTTTATCAGAATGATGAGTTTCTCTGCTGCCAAACTCCCTTAAACAGTTGATGCTGCAATGAAACACTGTTTTTTTCTCCTTGGATCTGGAATTTCTGAGCGTGAGTGCTCTTTCATCTTCAGCAGCATAAAACACGAAGTGTAGTGAGACTTTCGATATGTCGCGACTAACTGGCCATCTAGACACATTTCACCTCCTGTGAAGATTTGTTTGCTGAGATTGCAACTGCATCTCGTCAAATTCGGTGTTTTCAGCTCCTCAACCATTTGAAAATCGAAACTGAAATTGTGGTAATTACAAAGAAATACTGCAGACCATGTTGAAAACGTCCTAAGGAAATATCGTCTGACTGCAGAAAAGAGAACCACAAATTCTGTAGCGATTTCATCCGATTTGAATTGGAAAGGTGCATTCATGTGTGTTCTTCCGCGTGAATCTACAACAGAACACACGAGTGCTGTTTGTAGAGCACTGTCTTCCCAGAACGGCTACTTGTACGCCAATACACGATTATTGCAAAACCTGTAAATGGTTCAACTTGAATAATCGCAGAGAAAAACTAAGCGTGAAGATTTATTCGAAAATCTTTTTTGCTTTACTAAGTGCGCTGTTTGTTATTGATATGTATACAGATTCCTTCAGTATTTGGCGATGATGATGATGATGGATGATGATGACGACGATGATGATGATGTGGTTGTGATCTTTAGCCCAAAGACTGGTTTGACGCAGCTCACCGCGCTAATCATCTTGAACAAGCCTCTTAACCTCTGAATAACTGTTGCAACCTACATTTATTCGTCCGCAACTCGCGGTCTAAAGGCTAGCGTTGCTGTCTCTGGATCGCAGGGTCCCGGGTTCGATTCCCGGCCGGGTTGGGGATTTCTCTGCCCGCAGACTGGATGTTTGTGTTGTCCTCCTCCTCCTCCTCATCATCATCATTTGTGACAGTGGCTAGTTTGGATTGTGAAAAAAATTGGGACTGTATGGGCGCTGAAGACAGCGCAGTTGAGCGCCCCACAAACCAAACATACATTTATTTGGATCCGCTTGTTGTATTCAATCTTAGGTCTCCCTCCACTATTCTTACCTCCTCACACTTCTCTCCATTACCAAACTGAAAATTCCTTGACTCTCAGGAGGTGTGATATCAACGAATCACTTCTTTTAGTCAAGTTAAGCCATAAATGTTCATCTTATAATATCTTTTCAAGACAATAGCCGTTCTGCTGAACTGCTCTTTCAAGTCCTTTCCAGTCTCTGGCAGAACTACAATGCCATCGGCAAGTCTCGAACTTTTTATTCCTTCCTCCTGAACTTTAATTTCCTTTTCGAGTTTCTTATTGGTATTTTGCACAGCTTCCTAGCTTACGAATTGAATAACATCGGAGATAGACTACGACCCTGTCTCACTCCCATCTCCATCGTTGCTTCCCTTTCATGACGGCTGACTCTCATACCTGCAGCTGATTTTCTGCATAAGTTACAAATACGTTTTCGCTCCCTGTATTTTATCTCTGTTACCTTCAAAATTTCAGAGTGTAGTCCAGTCACCATTGTCAAAAGCTTTCTCTAAATCTACAAAAGTAGGTTTTCCTTTATTCAATCCATCTTCTAAGATAAGTCACACAATCAGTGTTGCCGCGCGTATTCCTACAGTTTTGCGGAATGACAACTGATCTACCACGAGGCCAGGTTCTTCCAGTTTTTCTATTCTTCTCTAAATAATTTGTGTCTGTATGTTGCAGTTATTACTGACTAAACTGATGGCTCGGTAGTATTCACATCTGCCAGCACCTGGCTTCTTTGGAACTGGAATTATTCTGTACTTCTTGATGCCCGAGTGTATTTCGCCTGACTTACATATCTCGGTATTTGATAACTGTTTAAATCATTTGTGGTTCATGCAATATATAACGAACCAATATAGATTTTAGTTTAAACCATAAATTTAATCATACGAGTATACGAATCAATAAGAGGCACGCCATGCTTTAGCGGGTATACAACAGAAAATGGTGTTGCCATTTCGAGGCACACAATACTTTATCGGATACAGAACAAAAAGTTGGGTTTGGTATTTTATTGCTGGTGCTCAGAATACTGTCCTAGGTGGCATTTCATCTTTTTCTACATATACACAAGAACTGTTTATAAGCTTATTGGACGTTGGGCAAAATATTATCACATCAGATCTCAAGAATGCTCAATTCGTGTCAAAGCAATGTGTAATGTAAAGAATGATGTAAACCGTTTCGTACACTCAGTTTTGTGACGCTAGCTGTATGGATGTTAGCACTATCAAACTACACAATCCCATGACTACAATTTCGATCAATCACAAGCGGATTCCGTCAACTCATATAAATTCATAGTGTAGGTGTAACAGTTTGCTGGAACAATACCATGGCCTCAGCCATAAGTAAAGCAGGGGGCAGATCTCGGCTCACTGGTAGAATACTTAGGAAATGCTATCACTTTCAAAGGAGACTGCTTACAAAACATTGCTGTGACCCATCCTAGAATATTGCTCAAGTGTGTGGACCTGTACCAAATAAGACTAACAAGCGACATTGAATGTATACAGAGAAGGTCAGCACAAATGGTCACAGGTTTGTTCGACCAAGGGGAGAATGTCACCAAAATGCTAAAAAAAAAAAAAAAAAATGAACGCAGACGCTCGAACATAGAGGCAAACTATTCTGAGATAGCCTACTTATCAACTGTCAAGAAAAAAATTTTCAAATGTGAGTGAAATCTTATGGGACTTAACTGCTAAGGTCATCAGTCCGTAAGCTTACACACTACTTAACCTAAATTATCCTAAGGACGAACACACACACCCATGCCCAAGGGAGGACTCGAACCTCCGCCGGAACCAGCCGCACCGTCCATGACTGCAGCGCCTGAGACCGCACGGCTAATCCCGCGCGGCAACTTTTAAGAACCAGCTTTAAGTGATGAATCTAGGCATATACTACACTCCTACGTATCGCTACCGCAGAGGTCGTGAAGACGAGATTAGATAGCAGCGCGCACAGACGCGTTTAAGTAATCATTCTTACCACGGTCCATAAGTGAATGGAACGGGAAGAAAGTCTAATACCTGGTACAATGGAAAGCAGCTTCTTCCATGCACTTCACAGTGGTTTGCAGAATATGACTGTAGATGTAGAATTGTTCTTGGTAGGCAATGACTAAAGAGTAAAAAAAGTAAAGCTGTGAAAGCTATTTTCAATAAATACAAAGTTTTCTGAGTCGAAATGAATGTATCCACAGGCCTTAACACGTAGAAACTGTGGCACAAAGGGCTCAGGAAATTTTGCTGAAGTACTATTATGTCATTAGTAAAGTAGTCACTAAGCCGAAGGTTGGTTGGAGCATTACAGTGTTTAACAACTATTGGAGGTAGTTTGACAGAGAACTGTATCAACCAGTCAGTTATTAGGGGATCACACAGTTCATCGTGGAATCGGGATAACAATCCCACTTGCTATTTCTTGCATAAACGAAGCATTGCCAGAAATTATATCCACAATAAGTGCCAGAAAAAAAATTATAGGATGGTCAGGAGATAGTACTCGGTTTCTTTGGAGCTGGAGTCTCACCCGAGGGACCTCCGAACCGCACAACTGATAATCTCTCTATAATCTATATAAAAGGCAATGGCCTGACTGCCTGACAGCCCAAATCGCTAAGTACAGAAACTTGGAATTTCGAGAGGGTGTTGATCTTAAATCGTAAGTGTCGTTTAAGAAGGGATTTTTCGACATTCCACTCCTAAGGAGATGAAATAGGGGATGAAAGGATTTTTGAAAATATGACGCTATTAAACCAATTTTGAAGCTAGACCTACGAAAATTGGTATTTGCTTCCGCGGTCAGAAATAAAGAAATGCGTATTTCAGCATTTTTGGAAATTTAATCCCTATGAGTGTAAATTATTGGGTGAAAGGTTTTTTTTTAGCTAGATCATTATTGCAGAACTATCAAATTATTCTTAAAGTTAGTTCTACCAAAACTGATATTTGACTTCTCGGATAAAAATGCATGTCGCAATGTTTTTGGAAATTCAGCCCCTAAGGGGATGAGACGTTTCATGAAAATCTGTAATTGTGAAAGAATTTTTAAAGCTAAATCTAATTAGGCTTCTCGGTTTGAAACAAAAAAATACGTGCTTCGCTGTTTTTGGAAATTCAACCCCTACGGGGGTGAAATGTATCGTGAAAATCTTTTATTGTGAAAGCATTTTTAAAGTTAAATCGATGAAAATTTATATTTAGCTTCTCGGTTAAAAATTTAAAAAAATACGTGTGAACCACTACAGAGGTGAAACAGAGCCAGACTGATTCATAGACTCATCATTGCCCAGTTCAAAACGCTAAGGATAGAAGCTTGAAATTTGGAGAGGACGTGGATCTTATACTGCAGGCGTCATTTAAGGAAATACTGTTCGCAATTCCGCTCCTGATGGGATGAAATAGGGGATGAAAGGCTTTTTGAAAATATGTTGCTATTAAGGCAATTTTGACGAAGGCACTACGCTAACTGGTATTTGATTTCTCAGTCGGGAATAAAAAAATACGAGTTTCAGCCTTTTTGTAAAATTTAATCAATAAGGAGGTAAAATAGTGGGTGAAAGTTTTTTGAAAATAATTCATTACTCAATAACTATTAAAGCTTTTTTAACTCTACATCTATGAAAATTTGTGTCGGACTTCGCGGTTAGTAATAAAAAAGGGTGTTTCATGTTTTTGGAAATTCAACACCGAAGGGAGTGACATAGGAGATGAGAATTTCAAGAAAATATTTCGTTATGTTAAAATTTAAAGCTAAATAGGCTATGTGAAAATTGATATTTGAATTCTCGGTAAGATATAAATGAATATGTGTTAGTGTATGAAAATTTGTATGGAAATATCACCACAAAAACACAAAAGGCATGATTAACAAAAACTTCGGACCCGGAGATGCCAGAATCACTTTTTGGTCGCAAGTACATTCGGAAAAGGCCATGCGCCTATGGCCTTTTTCAGCGTGGAAGGTTTAGAAGGTGTTGCAGTTTGTGAGCAACATAAAAATTCGATTAAATAAAACAAAAAATCTATGCAGACCATAGGGTCTACCAGAGCGAAACAGCTGGCGCTAAGCTTGTGCCACATAAAGAATCAATCCAAGACATGACTCATATGTTCAAAAGGACTCATAATAAAACAAATCATTACGTCATCCCATAAGAGTGAAAAAATGCTGTGTAAGTCATAAGAACAGAGGGCGCTTTGTTTGGAATAACAGTACCTTTAAGTGGTGACCTAAAAATTTTGTCGGGACTTTTTAAATCGGTTAAGGCTCGAGATAATACAGCACCATCTGGATATGGCGACAGCTGTTAATAGTATACGATGAGCACCCCTATTTAGTGCGTGCAGTGGAGCCAAATCCTAACTTAGCGTCACGCACTATCAAATCTAACAGACGTCGTAGCATAATAGTAACTCACGTCGGAGCATAATGGTAACTCAGGTACATATATTATTGCTTATTTTAAGTGCCGATGGACCATTACCTGTATTGCAGTGAGACAGCTACGTTGAAATAGATATGAGAGAGAATTTTTTTTTCTCTTACAACAGGTTATTTATCGACTTCTCGCCTGGGGACGTCCATCTTCGAAAAGTAAGTTAGAATGGCACCTCTAAAATTATGTTACAATTATCATGGCAGGCCGAGTAACTTTCATTGAATGCTGCACTGCACATCCACGTGGCAGATACATGTCACTATTTTGCAACATAGTCACCAAATATCTGTAAGCAACAATCGGAAAATTTCTACCAAACCGTTCAATTCCTCGACGATAGAAATCCGTTGATCACAAAGCCATTCAATAATCGCTCCGTGTACGTCCTCACCGTTCGAAAATCTGTTTCCCCCTGAGGTTCTTTCAGTTTGCCGAAAAGATAGAAGTCGCACACTGCGAGTTCTGTCTGGGCTGTATGGCAGATCAGCATAGCCTATGCACGCTCGGGCAAACTGTTGGCACTACAGTATCTCACTGCGGCTGGACGGCCATTGTATTTGGTCCATATACCGCCAGCATTTCATGGTGAATATGGTGCAGTTTAGACCTTTTACCCGCGTATTTCAATTCTGGAGCACTTTTCTACACAATCCAGCCAAATTAATGTGACTGTATCCTGCGTTACACGTCAACGTGCAGTAACCACTCACAAATGGCATGTGGCAGCACTAGCAGTGGAAAGTATACGAGGCGAGTTTGAACATAAGTACACCACGAAAGGTTATTTCAAAAGAGTAAATTTATTTTCAGAAAGTACAAACTTCACTCTATTTTTCGACAGAGTTGCCAAGTTTGTTGAAACACGTATCATACCATTTTTAAAATACCCTCTTCATAAAAATTTGCCGCCTGCTCCGATAACCAAGAGTTCACTGCCGTTTTCACGTCGTCGTCATCATTTTAACGGTTGCCACTGAGGTGTTGTTTGAGGTGGAGGAACAGATGGTAATCGCTCGGCGCAAGATCAGGACTGTAGGGTGGGTGGTCTAAAACTTCTCAGCCAAAAGTGCCCAATAAATCGCGGGTCTGACCTGCAGTGTGAGGTCTTGCATTATCATGGAGAAGGACAATCCCCTTTGTCAGCATGCCGCGTCTTTTGAATCGCTCTGCGTAGCTTTCTCAGGGTTTGGCAGTATTCTTCTGCATTGATAGTGATTCCTCTTTGCATGAAGTCGACCAACAAAGCACCATGCCTATCCCAAAACGCAGACGCCATGATTTTGCGCCGGGGCAGAGCCTATTTGGCCTTCACCTTTACAGCCGAGTGTGTGTGTGTGTCTCCATTCCATGCTCTGTTGCTTCGATTCGGGCGTGATATGCGAAACCCATGTTTCGTCTCCAGTTACGATCTGACTCAAGAAGCCGTCACCTTCGTGATAACGAGTCAAGAACTTCATCGCACACTCAAATCTTTGGTTTTTGTGGTCCTCTGTTAAGAGTTTCGGGACCCAACGGGAGCACAGTTTCCTAAACTGTAGGTGTTCAGAAACAATGGTGTAAAGCACTGATCTCGACACGTCAGGAAATTCGTTTGAGAGACCTATTATTGTGAAGCGCCTGTTCTCACGAATGTCCGCCTCAACTGAAGCCATGAAATCGTCTGTAATCAAAGAAGGGCGACCGTAGCGGTCCTCATCGTGGACTTTGTCACGGCTATCTTTAAATTCTCGTGCCCAACTACGCACTTTGCTTTCACTCATAACAGTATCACCGTACACTTCTCAACTCTGTCGATAAATTTCTGCAGCAGCAGGTTCCTTGCTGACAAAAACCGTATCACTGAACGAACCTCACACGAGCCGGGCGAGTTGATAGTCTTGAACATTTTGAAAGCACAAAACAGAACCGTACTGGTTAGCTACAGAGCTGATACTGAGCACAGTTGTTCCCGAGGCATGCCGGTACACGACGCACGCGCTCGTTGCGGTATGCGCGCGAACTACTAGTGTCTACAACAAAACGGACTTCACTAAAAAAACACGTCTCGTATAAAGCGCGTTTGGGGGACACGAAAAACGGTGCAGTAATGGTTGTAATGCGGAAACGGAGCTATTTGTCTGACGTCATTGGCTTTCGGGCCAAGGGTGGAACCATTTCCGAAACGGCTTAATTTGTAAACTATTCGCGTGGCGCCATGGTTAAAGTACACCACGGATGGCAAAATGGCGTTATCCAAAACCGGCACCGAGGCAGCTGTGGTACACCACAGGCCGTAGATGGCAAGGGTGAACGGCGACTGCGGAGAATAGAATAGACGAACAACTGTTGAACAACTGACAGTCCAGATGAACGAGAAGGCTACCACAAAGAGTCTGTTCAATGACCGTTCAGTGGACGTTGCTGCATGAGAGCTTCCGTAACAGGCGCTTGGTTTATGCAGCCAAACTGAATCACGTTTTATGCTTCATCGGACAGATGACCTTCGGCATTTATGGCGTGAAACGTCTGAGAGCAAACACCCTGCAATAATAGTCGGAAGGATCCAGGCCGGAGGAGGGAGCGTTACGGCCTGGGGAATGTTTTCGCAGCATTCCCTAGGTGATCTCGTCATCCTGCACGGCACAGTGGTCAACACAAGTATGGATATTTCCTTGGGAGCCATGTCCACCCATACACGCAGTTTTCTTTGTGTTTCTTTAGCACCATGGCAGCTACCAGCTCGACAATGCAACGTGTCACGCAGCTTGCAGTGTACGTGCGTGATTGGAAGAGCACTAGGATGGCTTTGCTGTACTCCCTGACCACAAAACTCCCCTGATGTAAATCCAATCGAGAATGTATGAGACCACCTCGATAGAGCTGTACGCGCCATGTATCCTCGTCCGGGAAACCTAGCGCAGGTGGCCAGGGCAGTGGAGTTGCCATTACCCAAATCCCTGCCGGTATCTTCCAGAAACTCACTGAACCTCTTCCTGATCACCTTTGCTTCATAAGGTGGTTTTTCAGGCTTTTGATAGGTGGTCACATTAATGTGACTGGACCGTGTAGTTGCCGCGCCATTTCTGTTACATCCTGTGAAACACCTGTTATCCGTACCGCAGCAGAACTGTGTCTGCAGCAAGCCTGGAATACGTACTTTCTTCTGGCAATGCAACACTCTTGTAGCGCAATGGCCTTAGTGTCGGACGACATGCGTAGCTTTCTTTCTGAAGTTCCTAGGTAATACATCGGCTTCAATGACAATATGTTATTTTTCTATTAACTGCAAGGCATTTCGAAAGAACAGTTCCATTTTCAAGGACTACATCAACTTGATATCATGATGTTTTAACTTGACATATTAACATGATATATTAACTTGATAACATGATATCTCCTTCAATTTTTCAACATGCGGCTTTAAATTCAAGTGATTTAAAAGGTTTATGACTGTACTGGATAATCCAAACGGGTCATCCAGTACAGTGATGCGTTTCCATTTGTTTACGTAATGAACATTCTTTTTGGCCATATTTACGACTCGTCAAGATGCAAAGTAAGTACTCTGCAGGCAGTTAGTGTTGGTTAGTGATATTTTCCACATGTTCGCCCCGATAGCTGAATGGTCAGTTGGCCTTTGGCTGTGCTGCGGTGAGGACGCGCTGTTTGTGTTCCTGCGGCCGGCCGAAGTGGCCGTGCGGTTAAAGGCGCTGCAGTCTGGAACCGCAAGACCGCTACGGTCGCAGGTTCGAATCCTGCCTCGGGCATGGATGTTTGTGATGTCCTTAGGTTAGTTAGGTTTAACTAGTTCTAAGTTCTAGGGGACTAATGACCTCAGCAGTTGAGTCCCATAGTGCTCAGAGCCATTTGAACCATTTTTTTTTGTGTTCCTGCCGTGGAGCGAGCGCTTGTGTTGTTTACATCGTACTCGGCCGTTTCGCGGCGTGCCGTACTCAGCATATAGATCACCATGGCGCACCAATACAGAAAATCGACGCTCAAATTTACGTTCCGCAACGAATTTGCGCGGCCCAAAGCACTCGAAGTCGAACGATTTCTACGAGAAGAAGTTAAAATCCCGGCGACCGACATTCTCGGCATTCGCTTGTCCATTGTGAGTAGTATCGTATATGTCAAGATCATCAACGACGCAACATGTGAACGGATCCTTCGGGACACGAAACAGGGCCTCCGTTTCTGCCATGCTGATGGTAATGTGGGGACTGTGCACGTCGATTATTCTGGCATGGGATTTCGCACGATCAGAATTTTCGAACTTCCTTTCGAATTACCGGCGGAGGACGTCGTGACAGCGCTGCGCCCCTACGGCACGGTCCATGATCATATTGCGGAAAAATGGACGCAATTCCAGACATATCCTGTGCTGAATGGAGTCCGCCAGGTCCGAATAGAACTTAAAAGACATGTACCTTCATATCTGACTATCGGTGGCTGCCGTGCCATCGTCATCTACGATGGGCAACCAAAGACCTGCTCTGGTTGTAGGAAGGAGGGACACCTTAGATCAGAATGTCTCCAACGTCGAATCATGCAACTGCCGCCGGCTGACGCAGACCCGCCATCGCAGCCGACGCTGCTTCCCGTGACTTATGCAGCAGCCCTCACGACAGCTACCACTTCACCACGACAGCCGACATCCACTGTTGGGTCGCGGCTCCATCCTCCAATACAGGGCGATGACGACACACCCGTTCCACATGCTACGGATTCAATTCCGATGCCGCCGCCCCCGTCGACGGATAACAACATACATGACGATAGCATGGCCGTAGACTCGCTTATTGTGCCTACAGCTGCCTCTGTGCCGGAACGTCGGGAATCTTTGCCGTCGTCTGACACAGAAGGACACACCAGGAAGCAATGCTCCCCGAAGCGACGGAAGCGGAGGCGTAGAGCAACTTCCGAACGGGATGCGACGCAGCCTCCAGAGGACGAAGACTCCACCTTCAATGACGACGCTACCACAGAGGCAGCCGCCATTTGCTGCAGTGTGGCACCACCGAACGGAACTGAGGACAAACCGCATATACCTACAGTGGCAACATCGAATGCCGATATGCAGGACAGATGCTGCCCACCACCTTCTGGAGTGCAAGCACCCATGCCGAGTCCTGAGGATGCTAGGGAAGCCGATCTTGCTTTGAGTTCCCAGACGTGGGCGGATGACCACGACGACGACGGAACCATGCAAGTTACGCCAACAGGGCCCACGCCATTGGCGCCGGCTCTCTAGGAAGGACGGCAGGTGAGGTTTGTGGGGATGCGGAGGTATCAATAGAGTCAGAAGCGCCATAGGCAATTCCAGTCTTAATGGATAACTGAACACCTGCGGTTCGGCAACAAGCTTATCGTATCGTCACGCTTAACCTCAACACGATACGAATGGCAGTGAAGATCCAGTTGCTGCGTGAGATGCTTCGTTCTTCGGATGTTGACATTGCCCTGTTGCAAGAAGTGTATATAGCGGCCCTCCCCGTTTTCTACGGTTATGTGACACATATGTCACCGGCGGACCGGAATGGCAGCGGTACGGCAATACTAGTGCGCGACGGAATTGCCATCGAAGAAGTGACTTTCCTTCCGTCAGGAAGGGGGTTGGCGATCACAGCACTGGGAACACGCATCATTAACATTTACGCTCCATCAGGAACTGACCAACGCCGCGAACGATCGCTGTTCTACTCGGAGGATATCGCCCCCCTCTTTATCAGCCGCTACGATCAATATATCTTCGGCGGTGACTTTGTGTGCTCCACCCCAAAGACCAAGTCCCACACTTCTCGACTTGTCAAGAACTTCGGCTCCTGGTTCGTGATCTGCTTCTCACCGACACGTGGGAAACAGTGCACGACATACCTTACTAGTCACTCAGCCAGTCGCCTAGACCGCATTTATGTCTCACGAGCTCTAGCGCCGGGAGTATTGGACGCCGAACGTTGGCCGCTTGCCTTATCCGATCATAGCGCCTTCATATGCACACTCACTCTACAACAGCAGCGGATATGGCGCAGCCGAGGACCCTGGAAGCTGAATGTGGCACATCTTCAAGCCCCGGAATGCCGTCGGTTTATCGCCAACACATGGCTGGATTGCGAACGTCTGCTTCCCCGATATCCTTCGACTCTAGCGTGGTGGGTGGACTGTGCAAAACCAGCGTTTCGGCGTGTGCTAACTCAATTCGGTAAAGATATCGCAGCTTGGCATCGTCACACATTGGACTTTTATTACACGATGCTTCGCGAACTCGACAGCCAACCACCATCTCCAAACCGACAAATGGAAAGCCGCCGAATTAAAGGTCAAATATTGTCTCTTACGAGGAAACGTTTGGAGGGGGTCGTCGTGCGATCGCGACGTCAAGACCGAGCGGAAGGAGAAAACCCGTCTATGCATCACATCGTGCTCGACAGCCGCCGACGCCGACAGCAGCTGATCACGGACCTCGTATTGCCAGGTGGTAGGGTCGTACTGACTCAGGCCGCGGTTTCAGAAGCCTTTGCAGATCACTATCGCCGGTTTTACGACGAGGTGAATACAGAGGAAGAGGAAGCGGACGATCACGACATACTGCAGCACGTGTCGCACACCCTCGACGATGCAGCAGCGGCGACGCTGTTAGGTGGAATTACACGGGACGACATCGAGGACGCGCTTAACAAGGGAGCACTCAACAAATCTCCCGGGCCAGACGGACTGCCGCTCGAGTTTTATCGGACTTTCCGCGATCTAATGATGCCCCGATGGATCAGCATGTACCAAGAACTGATGACCCCCGGTTCCCACGTGCCACCTGCATTCGTGGAAGGCCTCCTTATACCGATACACAAGCCTTCCAGAGGTCGGACGGTCAAGGACTACAGGCCCATTACAATGCTCAACTCGGACTATAAAATCTTCGCCCGACTACTCGCCAGCCGAATAAAGAAGGTTCTGCCCCTACTCCTCTCAATGGAGCAAACGACACAGGGCGGAGTGACCAACATGCAAACGGCAACCAGCGAATGCAGGGATTTAATAGCCATCGCCACATGCTGTCGCCTTCGAGCTGCTCTGATCTCCATTGATTTCGACCACGCCTTTGACAGAGTTCACCACAAGTTCCTTCTGTCCGTTATGGCCCGCATGGGCTTCCCGCCTGACTTTCTCGACATCTTTCAGCGCCTTTTCCGTGGAGCTGCATCCCGTGTACTGGTGAATGGACGGATTGCGGGTCCCTTTTCGATCCGACGGTCAGTTCGCCAAGGATGCCCACTCTCCATGATCCTTTACGCGATAGCACTCGAACCACTTGTCGGAGGGTTGAAAAACAGGCTCTCGGGAATGTCATTGAGGGATCACACCTTTCACTGCAGGATATATGCTGATGACCTTCTATTACTTGTCCGATCTGGTGACGAGGTACGATCGGTTATACAATGGATCAATCGCTATGGATTGGCAGCGGGCAGCCTCATGAATGTGGCCAAGTCGGCAGCGATGCCGATTGGGAGAGGTCTACAGGAGGACGCTTTAGCCCCACTCCCACTAGTTAACAAGATCCGGTTCTTGAGCATAACATTTACACAGGATGTGCGCCGCGCGGCTGCCATGAACTATGCACGAGTACTACAGGCCATACGCACAGAAGTTCGCCGGTACTTACTTCGACGGATGGACCTCCTACAGCGTGTGGAATACCTCAACCTTCACGTGGCGACTAAGATGATCCACATGGCCCAGGTCCTACCGATATCGACAGCGATGGCACACAGATTGCAAACAGCGTTTGGATATTACCTTACCGCCGGACACCTATTCAAAGTCCGCTACGAAACACTCACCCTCCCTCCGCGTGATGGCGGATTGGGACTTATAAATGTACGAGCAAGAGCTACAGCGTTATACTTGTGCACAATGATGAAAGTGTGGATCCACTAAGATGCTTCCCTTACAGGACGTCTGTTAGAGGAATTGCTGCCGGCGTCTCTTCTGCCACCTGTCACTCTCGCACCTCTCGGCATTTATTCTAGAGTATAGTTACGTGCACCCAGACCTTCCCAACACTCGCACTCCCAAGGCGAGAGACGTTTACAGACTGCTGCTAAGGTCCATACCTCGGAATGTGATTGAGAGGAAGAGCCCTACGACCCTATGGCCGGCAGTGTGGAGAGCGGTCCAGAAGCCGTTCCTCCCCACGCGGGTACGAGCCGCGTGGTACCAGGTGGTGAACGGGAAGGTTGTAACACGACAAAGGCTGCACGCTATTGGGATGACGGATTCCCCCCTTTGCCCACGTTGCCACCTCGTGGATACTGACAAACACCGCTTAACATGTGGATCGGCGTTAGATGTATGGCTGCTAGTGCAGAAGATCCTCGCCTGCTACCTACGTATCGCGCCTCGCACAATTGAGCCACGGCTCCTCCTTTGTCCAGAGGATACTTATTTCCCACCTGCGAAGACTCACGCTCTCACATGGTTTAAAGGCATGTTCATATACTATCTCTTTCGAGATAATGAGAAGATGGTGCTTGATTACTGGCAATTTCTCCAGGACAGTCATAGCACACTTGAGTGTACACCCCGATATCGACAACTATTTGCGAACTATTTGCGCAGTGTCTTCGACAACCCCCCTCACAGTTGGGGCCGGCCGCGGTGGTCTTGCGGTTCTAGGCGCTCAGTCCGGAACCGCGCGACTGCTACGGTCGCAGGTTCGAATCCTGCCTCGGGCATGGATGTGTGTGGTGTCCTTAGGTTAGTTAGGTTTAAGTAGTTCTAAGTTCTAGGGGACTGATGACCATAGATGTTAAGTCCCATAGTGCTCAGAGCCATTTTGAACCTCACAGTTGGGGAGTACCGGGCAGAGGATGACCGCCGACATGGGGCTCCACACGCCGCGAAATGTTGTACCAATTTGGAACATGGAATCTGTACGCAGAGGGGCCATGCACATGGAATGTCGTGCGGGATTTGGTTACATTTTTCTTTCTTTATTATCTATCATCACACTATTAGTTTCAAATTCTTTTTCATAGTTTAGAAGGAACTTTTGTTCTGTTGTTGCTACGGCTGTAATTTTCTAATTTTGTTTGTCGTAACTGAAAGACGCCTTTTGTCCATGTATATATATATATATATATATATATATATATATATATATATATATATATATATATATATATATAAAAACAAAAAAGGTTGGCAGCGAAAATAATTTCCAATTAAAAAAAAAAAAGGAACGAGACGTCCTTGGTTCAGGTCTTCCCTTGACTGAAAATTTTAAAAAAATAAAAATAAAAAAATTAAAAAAAGGTGGATAGAGCGCCTGCCATGTAAGCAGGGGATCTAAAAAAAAAAAAAAAAAAAGTCAGCGCGACGGAATGCCGCGCAAAGGGGCCTGGGTTCAATTCCCGACTGGGTCGGGGATTTTTCTCCGCTCAGGGACTGGGTGTTGTTTGTCCTCGTCACCGTGTTGTGTTGCCTTTTTCCTCATCTCATCCACCGCGGTGGCGACAGGAAGGGCAAATCCAGATGCAAACATAACCCTGCCGACGCTGTGAAGGAGCGGGACTAAGGCACAAGAAAGGCAAACCTATGCCGTCGCATGAAATTTGTGAGTATCGTTTGTACAGTTTGCTTCGTGCTGGTATGTATATCAGTATTTCCTTACGTTTCATCAAATTTGTGTTACTAGTATTGAAAGGAACTCAGTGTCATCCGACGCTTGATATTTCACATATTTTTCAACAAAGTGTGTAAGTTCGACAAGCTACATATGAATCACCCCATTGAAATAGCACACAGGTTGCCTTGAGAGCACTGTAGGTGGGGCTGAACTGCTGCCAGGCTGTCGCGTGCCTCTCCACCGCTGACGTAGTCATGACAGTAACACAGTGTATATGTGCCAGTCGTCTGTACGGAAGCAGCGCAGTAAGGCGGCTCGACGTGACAGGCGTGCCCGTGGCCACACCGCGAATGAAGTTGCCCGCTTGCTGGTGTATCAACGACTGTCCTAGTGTCTGTGCGGGATGGCGTACAACTCCCGGCATGTAACGCGGCGTGAGAACAGTGGTCGTAAAAGATTTCTACTCTGCAGGAACTGGAGACGAGTGTGACGCCTTATGTTGGTTTCAAACCTGACACGAATTTCTGTTGTCGCCAACAGTGTCAACAGCTTTCCGAGCGAACACTGCGAAGTGAACTGCGTGCAACGGGGATTTGGATGGAGGCGTGTAGCGTGGCTGGACAAGTTTCGAAATTGACTATTTTTGAACGATAACAGTCAACATCCGAATCCTTTAAAGAATCGAGTTCCCTCACATAAAACATCTTCAAATGTCTGATTGCTTTACATATGAGTTAATATGTTAAATATTTGACGTTAGGCATATATCCGAGAAAAAGTTTGAAATTCTGTTTAAAGTTTGTTGGAAGTTCCTAAGTGCTCTCATTATCAAACACTGGATAAGTATAGTCTGGGTAATTTGCGCTCCATTTTAAGCAAAAGCTAGTTTTTCACGCATCTTAATGTTTTCTCCTGCGCTATGTGTAGTACAATGATGCAATTTTGCTTTGTAGGAAGTCGTTGAGTGCTCCCATTCTGAAACACTAAACCGAATATACAGGGTGCGGCGCTAAAATCCGGACAATTTTCAATTTGAATTTGCCGCCATATCGTAGTTCCGCCGGAGGTCGCGATTGGCGTTCTTGAAAGCCATGGGCATCTAGTAAACAGTCACAAGCTCAAAATGACCGAGATGTTACGGACAAGTGCGGAGTACGAGCGAAGAGCCGAGATTATCGAAAGTCTTCGCGCTGGGCGTTCGCCCACTGAAATAGCTCGGTTCTTCGGGTACCCGAGATCAACTGTTTACGATATTGTGGTCAAGTGTAATGCTTCGGAGAAGTCTGCGGTTCAAGTCGTAGGTGGTGTGTGCAGTGAGGGTAATATCATGCCCCCACATTTAGTTGAAAAGGGACAAATTGTCACAAAAGAAGTTTGTCTGCATGTTTTGACACATGTCGCGAAACCGTGGATGGTAACTGCGGCCTCGGGGAGACAATATGTCTTTCAACAGGACGATGCACCGGCTCATACAAGTCATAGTGAAAACTGGCTCTCGTATAACGTTGACATGTTATGGTCAACGGAGTTCTGGCCCCCGAACAGCCCGGATTTGAACCCCCTCGACTGCTATGTTTGGAACGTAGTCGAAATAGTTACCAGTAAGACCAGACACCCTAATGTCGTATCCCTGCGCACTGCTATCGGAGCAGCATTCGCGAATATGGACAGCGCTGTTTTACAGAGGACGTAGGATCGCTTCCGGACAAGATTGGAGGCGGTCATTGCGGCTAAAGGTGGTTACATCGAGTAATGTTACTCTTGAAAGATACCAGTACTCATATGTAAAATGATTTTTATTTTCATTTGTATTTTGTTTTAATAAATTTGCTTTTTTTAAAAAAAAGTTTGATTTGTCCAGATTTAAATGCCGCACCCCGTAGTCTGGATAATTTGCGCGCCGTAAGTTACACTGCCCACAACCTATACACAGTTTCGAACTGTCTTACTGTGTTAAACCTTTAACACAAAATAATACGTATTAATGTGTACACTGTGACGGCATTTTTTTTTTAATTCGAGCTTTAATTATATGATACACCGAACTAGAAATTTTTGTTGCCCCAGAAAGCCGTTACATAGGCAAACATCAACTGGGACATAGACCGTGAACCATGACCCATGAGCTGTTTAGCAATGCAGATAAAGCCTCGAGTCCACCGGCGACAAAATGAGGAGTTTAACCCACAGAGTGTGGAGGCTGTAGTTCACACCGGAGATTTGATTTGGGGGTGTCTTTGTACCATAATTTGCGACCCATTCGTCCTGTGAACTCTACACCCGTGTGATGAGTATCTTGTAAGCACTTACGCCTTCCAAGAGAACAACAGTCGTGTTCAGCAGGATAATGCAAGGCCGCATGTTGCAGGTCCTGTACGGGCCTTTCTGGATACAGAAAATGTTCGACCGCTGCTCTGGCCAGCACATTCTCCAGATCTCCCACCAACTGAAAACGTCACTACTCTTGACGAACTGTGGTATCGTGTTGAAGCTGCATGGGCAGCTGTACCTGTACACGCCATCCAAGCTCTGTTTGACTCAATGCCCAGGCGTATCAAGGCCGTTATTACGGCCAGAGGTGGTTGTTCTGGGTACTGATTTCTCAGGGTCTATGCATCCAAATTGCGTGAAAATATAACCACATGTCAGTTCTAGTATAATATATTTGTCCAACGAATACCCGTTTATCATCTGCATTTCTTCTTGGTGTAGCAATTTTAATGGGCAGTAGTGTAAACAGTGGTTGACACGTAGCAATCACCATTCCACAATTTGGTAGCTCTCCTGGATCTAATCACCAATAAGTGGTTTCAACTGGATATGACATACCTGAAAGAAAGTTGTGGATACTCTTCCTGGCCGAACTGAGGTCATTATCAAGGCTAGGGGCGGTGTTACACTATATTACGCTGTTCAGTCAGAATAACCACCTTTCGCAGGGCGAGACGTACAGGAAGACAGTCCATGAGGTTCTGGAACGTACCGACAGGGTTATGGAGCCATACCGACTCCAGTACCGAGGCCAGCTGCGATAGGTGAATAAAATCTTCCGCAATGCCTGACAAAATACTTGCATTAAAAATTAGCGACAGGATTCGCATCAGTGGAAATGCATCTTCAGACAGTAAGCTGTTTTTTTTTCCGCAGAGGATCCATGGTGCATACAGCGCAATCAAGATGGTTCCACTGATTCTCGACTGGGTTTAAATCAGGGGAGTCGGTTGGTTGGTTTAAAAAATGGTTCAAATGGCTCTGAGCACTATGGGACTTAACATCTATGGTCATCAGTCCCCTAGAACTTAGAACTACTTAAACCTAACTAACCTAAGGACATCACACAACACCCAGTCATCACGAGGCAGGGAAAATTCCTGACCCCGCCGGGAAGCGAACCCGGGAACCCGGACGCGGGAAGCGAGAACGCTACCGCACGACCACGAGCTGCGGACGGTTGGTTTAAAAGACAGAGGGGGGGGGGGGGGGGACCAAACTGCTTGGTCATTGGTCCCTTGTTCCGAATAGGACAATGCCACAACAGAGAGAATAAACCAACCGAGACGTACAACACAAAATGGAAAGAAAGGAAAAACCAAAAGAACGAAGGAAAGATAACAAACACTAAAAGGAACAAAAGAGGACAAGAAAACAACAGAGACGCAAGAAACAGAAGAGAGTAAAACAAGAAAGCAGATTACAGTGGCTGGCCCACCACAAGAATAAAAAGGAGAAGCCAGCCACTCTGCAACACATTAAAACCTCCTCCCTAAAAGCGATAGGGTGGAGAACACAGAGGGACAAAGGACATGCGCGAAAACTTAGATCAAATGATAAAACCCACCCTCACGAGTAAAACGTAAAACTAAAGCTGCTGTTGAAGCATTGTCGCCCAACACAGAAGGCAGGGTGCTAGGAAAGTGAAAAGTCCGCCGCAGAGCAGCTAAAATTGGGGAGTCCAGCAAGAGATGGACAACTGTCGTTTGTGAGCCACAGCGACGCCGAGGTGGATCCTCCCGACGGAGGAGGTAACCATGCGTTTGCTATGTATGGCCAATGCGGAGCCGGTGGAGGACAACTGATTCCCTGCGAGAGGTGCGCATGGAAGACTTCCACATATTCGTAGTCTCCTTAATGACACGTAGTTTGTTGTGCGTACTGTTATGCAATTCCATCTCCCAAAGCCGAAAAACCCTGCAGCGTAAGACAGAACACAGGTCAGGTTCAGATAATCCGATCTCCAAACAACTCCCCAGGGCATGAACGGATGTGCTCTAGAGCACGAGATATAGCCACCAGCTCTGCAGTGAAAACACTACAGCCATTGGGCAAGGAATACTGTTCAATAGGTCCTCCATGGACATACGCGAAGCCGACGTGACCATCAGCCATCAAGCCGTTGGTGTAAATCACTTCATGCCCTCGGTACATGTCAAGAATGGAGAGGAAGTGACAGGGGAGGGCTGCGGGGTGAACTGAGTCCTTTGGGCCATGTGAAAGGTCCAGTCGAAGCCGTGGCCTAAGTGTTCACCATGGAGGTGTATGCTAATGGACCTCGAGTATAGGTAGTAAATGCAAGGACTCCAGTTCAGATAGGAGGGATTGGACGCAAACTGCAATTGTAAGCCCTGACCTAGACTGCTGATGATGTAGATGAACCGTCGTGAGTGGGATAAGGAGACAGTAATTCGGATGCACAGGAGAACTACGAACGTGTGCAACGTAACTGGCGAGCAGTTGTGCACGCCTGATCTTAAATGGAGGGACCCCAGCCTCCGCCAGGACGCTGATCACCGGACTCGTCCTAAAAGCACCCGTCACTAGTCAAATGCCACAGTGGTGCACTGGGTCGAGTAAACGCAACGATGAGGGCGCCATCGAATCATAAACCACACTCCCGTAGTCAAGGCGGGATTGAACAACGGCTCTGTAGAGCTGCAGCAGTGTAAAGCGATCTGCACCCCAGATGGTGGTGCTCAGGCAGCGGAGGGCATTGAGGTGCTGTCAGCACCTCCGCTTAAGCTGACGAAGGTGAGGATGCCAAGTCAACTGGGCATCAAAAACCAGTCCTAAAAATCGATAGGTCTCCAGTACAGTGAGGGGATCATCAGTAAGGTTAAGTTCTGGTTCCGGATAAACGGTACGACGCCGACAGAAGTGCATAACACACGACTTTGCGGCTGAAAACTGGTAGCCGTGGGCTGGAGCCCATGACTGCGCCTTGTGGATGGCTCCCTGTAGGCGCCGCTCAGCAACACCAGTACTGGTGGAGCTGCACGAAATGCAGAAGTCGTCTGCATGCAGAGATGGTGAGACGGACGGCCCTATGGCTGCTGCTAGACCGTTATTGGCCACTAAAAGTAGAGACACAATACAAAGCCCTACACGACCCCATTCTCCTGGATATGGGGGGAACTATGGGAGGCAGCAACTTGGACACGGAAAGTATGAAGCAACAGGAAATTCTGGATAAAAATTGGGGGTGGGCCTAGTAGACCCCACTCGTACATTGTGGCAAGGATATGACGTCGCCAGGTCGTGTCATACACTTTTCATAAACCATTAAAGACGGCAACAAGGTGTTGGCGTCTGGAACAGGTTGTTTGGATGGCAGACTCGAGGGACACAAGATTATCAGTGGTAGAGTGACCCGGGCGGAAGCTGCCCTGGGACAAAGCCAGTAGGCTACGTGACTCCAGGACCCCACCCAAGTGCTGACACACCATACATTCCAGCAGCTCACAAAGAACGTTGGTGAAGCTGACGGGCCGATAGCTACCCGCATCAAGCGGGCTTTTGCCGGATTTGAGCACTGGTATGATGGTGCTCTCCAGGCAGTGCAATGGAAAGACGCCATTGCACCAAATCCAGTTGAAGATCACGAGGAGATGTCACTTGTAGTCAGACGAGAGATGTTTCATCATCTGACTGCGGATCCGATCTGGCCCAGGAGCTGTGTCAGGGCAATGTGCAAGGGCACTGAGGCGCTCATACTCTCTAAATGGGGCGTTATAGGGTTCGCTGTGATGTGTAGTGAATTGGAGGACTTTCCTTTCCATCCGTATGACACCCGATGGTCGAGACGTATCTCTCCCAGCACTCCTGTTTCCGTCTTTTGACAAGCTGGCGAATGTGGGCTCGGAACCGTTTAAAGGCTATGAAGTGCTCCAGGGAAGGGTGTCACTGATGCCGCTGTAAAGCTCGCCGATGCTCCTTAATTGCCTCAGCGACTTCTGGTGACCACCAAAGGACTGTCTTTCGCCGGGGGGCACCCTAAAGAACGAGGGTTCGCGTTTCCCGCCTCAGAAACGATCGTTGTAGTTACCTGCTCAACCACCACATCGATGTTACCATGTGGGGGAGATTCAACGGTGACAGCAGAGGTGATAGCTTCCAGTCTGCCTTGTTTAAAGCCCATCTGGGCAGGCATCCGTGGGCCTGACGCCAGGGCAGTGATAGGAAGATGGGGAGGTGGTCACTACCACACAGGTCGTCATGTGCTTTCCAGTGGATAGATGAGAGAAGGCAGGACTGCAAACCGAGAGATCAATGGCTGAATATGTGCCATGTGCCACACTGAAATGTGTGGGGTCACCTGCATTTAAGACGCAGAGGTCGAGTTGTTACAGTACATTTTCTACATCTCTGACTCGGCCAGTATGCACGGTGCCACCCCACAAGGGGTTATGAACGTTAAAATCTCCCAAAAGTAGGAAAGGTTTAGGGAGTTGATCAATCAGTGCAGTGAATGCGTTCAGGGATACTGCACCACCTGGAAGAAGATATACATTGGAGACAGGTTCACTGCATACTGAGTTCAGGACATAGACACAAACTCCACCTAACACTCTATTATAGTCACTACGGTTCTTGTAATATCCCCTACAGCTGCAGAGTGCAGGAGTCCGGATTTCCGGGAACCAGGTTTCCTGAAGGGCAATGCAGAAAGCAGGTGTAAAGCTTAAGAGTGCCGTAGCTCAGCCAGGAAGTGGAAAAAACCGCCCCAGTCCCACTGGAGGAAGACATTATCGTGGGGCTGGGAACGCATGAAGTGCACAAGGAGGCAGGTTATGCCTCAGGGTCTCTGCTGCCACCGAATGAGTATTTGTAGCCATTTCTATGGTGGATGAGGCACCAGTGAGATCCAGGTCCACAGGGGAAGCTAAGATCTTCACCCCATCCTGAGATGGAGAACTGAAAGGGAGTGGTGGTGTTGGGGCCACCAGACTTATTCTTAGTTTGCTTGCTCTCTCGCTTCTCTTTAGTGGCTTGCTGGGAAGATTTCTCCGAAGCAGCCTCAGGCATGGAGGAAGACCATGAGACCGTGAAGCTCTTTGTCCAGCAGCATTTGGCTCCTTGAGCCACTGGCAAGTGTCTGCCGTGGCATTACTAGAGATCTTGGGAGAGAGGATCCCACGGGACCCCTTCTGCACAAGAGGTTGCTTCTCCAGCACGGGGGATGGGACTGATGTCCCCTGCAGTTGCAGGGCCTTGCTCCCGAAGTAGGTGCTGTAACGTCACAGCAGTAAACCATCACCTTGAGCTTTTCAGGCAATGAATCACCCTCAAAAGGCCAAGATGCAGGCACCGGTAACAACCCTGTTGTCTTTGGGTCCCCTGTAAACGCGCCAGATGAAATGGACACCCCGCCATTCTAAATTGGCGCGTAGCTCGTCGTCAGACTGCAAGAGAAGATCGCGATCGAAAATAATCCCCTGGACCATGTTGAGGCTTTTATGGGGAGTGATGGAAACATGAATATCACCCAGCTAGTCACAGGCGAGTAATGCACGGCACTGGGCTGGAGATGCTCTCTGAATCAAGACTGCGCCGTTTCGCAGCTTGGACAGTGATGTCACTTCTCCAAACTTACCCTCAAGGTGTTCAACGAAAAACTGAGGCTTCATAGGTAGAAAGGAGTCCCCATCTGTTCTGCTACAGACTACAAACCGAGGCGAATATGGCTTTCTCCATTCTGTAGTCCTACGTTCCTCCCATGGTGTAGTAAGGGAGGGAAACGATTTAGGGTCATACCTGTCAGCATTGTATTCGATCTTGCCCTTCTTAGAGACTGCTGGTGCTGTATGACTTAGTCCGCTTCATTGCGAGTCATCTGCCCTGATGCCACCCACTCCAATCAGGGGCGCCACCCAGCCACAGCAAAGGCCATCTGGCATGATGGCGGTTGCCAGGAGTCCTGATGCCCCAGGAAGACAGGCATCTACTCCTTGCCATACAAGGGAAGTTTACAGCTCAGGCATCAGCAGTGCGATCCCTGTATTGTCAGGAGGCTACCACCAAAAGGGTACATGACGACCCCGCCACAATGGGCTGGCTACTCTGTTGGATATTGGACGCAGAAAAATCTAATACTTTCATCGGGGCGAAAGAGGACAGGAGACAACAGAGGAAGATGACATACCCCAGAAAGTATCCTCGTCCAAATAATTGAATTGCAGGTGGAGATGCAAAGCCATGACAAGAGATTCAGGAGATGAATGACACTTATGGATAACTCGTGCACCACATAAGGCATCCTTCCCCATATGGCCTGCACTTCTGTAGAATTTAGAAAGTGCCAGGTCAAACTATAAAATGAAACCTGAACTTATAGGGCCCAATAGTGTGAGTCTCCTTTTAGTCGCCTCTTACGACAGCCAGGGATACCTCGGACCTGTTCTAACCCCCGGACCCACAGGGGGCTAAATCAGGGGACTCTGGTGGCCAGAAGAGTACAGTAACCTCATTCTGGTGCTCCTGGAACCAGTCACGTACACTGCGAGCTGTATGACAGGCTGCATTGTACTGCTGGTAGATACCATCCTGTCGAGGAAAAACTAACTGGATGTACGGGTGGACATAGTCCCCAAGGATAGATGCGTATTGGTGTTGAACCGTTGTGCCTTCCAGAATGACGAAGTCGCGCAGGGAGAGCCACGAAAACAATTCGCAGACCGCATCGCTCCCTCCTCCGACTTCGACCCTTCCGACGATTGTTGCAGGGTGTTTTCTCTCAGATGTTTCACGCATTACATGCCAACGACCATCAGTCCGAATTAGCATAAGACATGATTATTTGTAAAGACCACTTGTAGCCACTCAGTGGACGTCCATTTGCGGTACTGCGCGGGGTAGTCGCGCTGTCTCGGCCGCCTTGCCACGATTCGCGCGGCTCCCCCCGTCGGAGGTTTCAGTCCTCCCTCGGGCATGGGTGTGTGTGTTGTCTTTAACGTAATTTAGATTAAGTAGTGTGTAAGCCGAGGGACCTATGACCTCAGCAGTCTGGTCCGGTAGGAAGTTACCACAAATTTCCAAACCAGTTGTGTTACTGGAGAGCAAATTGCGGCCGTTGACACCGAGGAACAGAAGTCGGCGTCAGTGCATGAACCAGGTATCATGTAAGGGTCCACACGCAGCAACGTTCACTGAACGGTAGTTGAGGAGACACTGTTGATAGCCTTTTGGTTCATTTGGGCGGTCAGTTTCTCAACCTTTGCGCGTTTGTTAATCGGTAAACATCTACGTAGCCGTCGTTCACAGCGCCATGCACGGTATACGTTAATCCCGGCGGCATGCAAACTGTTTACAGATTTAATGTTTTGGCAGTGCTTCCACCTTGACCCGATAGCCAATGATCATGCCCTTTTGGAGTCAGATAAATCACCCCGTTTCCGAATTACGACAACGACTGCGCTGTTTCCCACGTCCCCCCCACCCTCCACCCCCAACAAGCTCCATATGCCTTCCACTGCTAGTGCAGCCATCTGTGACCTGTGAGTGGTTATTGCATGTTCATGTTGACCATGTTGACGTCGGACATAGGTGGTGGTCCCACTAATGTGACCGGACCATGTATTTGTTTTTTTTGTTGTTGTTGCCTTACGGCGCAAAACAGCTGACGTCATAAGAGCCCGTGTCATAACGTTAAACGATCAATTACCGATTGAAGTTGAAGTCGATAATACTCAGAGTCTAATCAACTGGAGTAGAGGGATAGCTAAAAATGAACACTTCCCCTTTGAGGAGGTTGCAAAAATTGTTGAAAATTAAATTTCTTTTGCCATAGTACTACGACGAATAAAAAGTGAATCGCGATCTACGGCTCGTGTTGCATCTGCTACAGTATCTGATAATTCAGATGGCAAACATACATTAAAAGGTAAACGGTTATAAAATCGGCATTGGGTCATAAATTCGGCACATTGTCAGTGGTTGGTTGCAATAAGCACAGAGTGGTGCGAGGTCTCCACTTAACAAATGATGGTGACTGAAACAACTGCGCCCAATATGCAGCCTACCTAAAAGTATCTCCTCGCGACGAGAGGGGCAAGAGGACGTCGTCCAAGCCGTTGGGACGCGTTTAATTTTCCGGAGAGTGACACAATGGCCCTGCGTGCGGCAACACAGAGGTCATCTGAAAGGGCAGAACAGCTAAAAAGCCTAGGTAGTCGGACTGACTGGACCGTGTAGCACGATGTCTCCTGGGTGTAATTAATTTTTACTCAGGACTGCTTCTGTTGGAGCTCAAAGCAGCATATGTGCCTAATTGGTCACTTCCCATCAATAATCTGCCCGCCGCAATGATTGTTTACGCTGCCATCCCACGTGACTGCGCCAGTCCTATTGTTTACCACTCTCCAACGAATAAATTACATCTAAACACCATATACACATTTTAGGTGACTACATACATTACGTGGTGCAGAGCCCTGCCATCCCGATATGCTAACGCCAGGAATTCACGCTGATGGCTCCGTTCAGACCCTAAACACATGAGTTTTAAAGTCGTCCATAGAAGTCCAATATCAGTAACTGATCATTATTGTTCATTTTATAATTGGAGAATAGAGAATCGAGTACGGGTTTCATCTCCAATCTTAAATGGTAAAGTAGGTGCTGTAAAGTGTCAACAATGCTGCAAATATGCTCTGAAAACCATGTACATGACCCTATCTACATCCATTCTGCGACGAATCGCAGCTACGGGAATGATTAACAGTTCTCCACGACCTAATGATCATGTTCCAGTGCCGTCCGAAAGGGGTGGGAGACGGGATGAGGGAGCATTTGCCCCTCCCTGGAATCTGCGACCGAGCGAGTTGGCGCAATGGTTAGCACACAGGTTTCGCATTCGGGAGGACGACGCTTGAAACCCGCGTCCGGCCATCCAGATTTTGGTTTTCCATCGTTTCTCTAAGACCAGGATGGTTTCTTTGGAAGGGCATGGACGATTTCCTTCCCCATCCTTGAAACATTCCGAGCTTGGGCTCCGTTTTTAACGACCTCGATGTCGACGGGACGACGAATTCTAATCTTCCTTCCCGCGTTCCTTGGAATGTGGAGTACAGAGTTTATATTCAGTACCTAATTGTCATACATCAAGGACAACAATCATATTCGTGCAGTATAATAAGTTTTTTGTGTCGCGGATAAAATTTAATTCTTGAGGCGTCTCGAAGCCGACAACTCACTTGTATTTTAAAAAAATGTCAATTTTAGAGTCTTGCCTCCCCCCCCCCCCCCCCCCCTCCTGGTAAAGGGATCGATGACCTAGCAGTTTGGTCCCTTCCGAACTCTTTAAACCTACCAAACCCGGGTAAATTTTCTGCGGACGTCCATGTCACGTACCTTCGCGTTGCGTGTGGCTTCCTCTCCTACTGCCGTTAGGTGCTGATAAAAGCGATCACTGAAATCAAAACTGCCACGCCTTTACCGCATCACGTCTAACCAGAAGATGCAATTGAGACGAATAACGTCTTTCATCGAATAAGTTCGTCTCAGTTTCTCATGATTCCACCTGCTGAACCACGAAGCCAACCGCAAACCTCTGCCAGGAGGACGGAATGATCCTGTTGCAGACCTGTTAGGCGTGTCATATCTGACGTATCACCAGAACAACGTCTGAAGCTACACTTTTTTTTCCTAACAGGAACGTAACATATCAAAAATGCTAGGGACAAATTGCATTTCACGATGTACAATTAGAACCGAAGCTAGCATGGCAACGTCTAATTGCTGTATTTCTCTTGGTACACTGATTCACATTCGGTCAGTAGCTGTTCCACAATCGTGATACATCAAAGACGTGTTCCATCGCAGGAAAGTCTGGAGGAAGGGAAGGAAAGAAGGAAGGTATGAAGGAAGGAAAGAAAGAAGGTAGGTAGGTAAGTAGAGTTAAATATCTCATCGACATCCACTAACAGTGGAGCACAAGCTGGGCACGAGAAGGGCAGGCGGGGTCAAGGCGGCATTTGCCGAGAAGAGCTATATTGGCAGACTCGTGGAAGATAAAGACTCCCCGACACATATGGACAGACGGTTAAGTGATCCCAACGTCCAGACACGGCGGCAAAAATGACAGTTATCAAGGGTTCGGCATCGTGAATGTCCAGTTAAGGCGATGAAGCTGGTCAAAGGCAGACATTTACCATTATGCTACAAAAAAAAAAAAAGAAAAAAAAAGAAAAGCCTAACTGTGGTCTGCCCTTGCTGCAGGCAGTATCATCAAGCACTGAATGCGAATGACGTAATTGATTTGGTTTTGTTTCAGAGACGACTTGCTAGATTTTATCACTCACAAGTTAGATCGTCACGACATGGGTAATTTACAACGAGTCCGCCATGCGCAACGAACTGCAGATCATGTGGAGGCTGTTCTCTTCACATATGAGAACCAGGGACGGCAGGCGGTGGTGGTGGTTAGCGTTTAACGTCCCGTCGACAACGAGGTCATTAGAGACGGAGCGCAAGCTCGGGTTAGGCAAGGATTGGGAAGGAAATCGGCCGTGCCCTTTCAAAGGAACCATCCCGGCATTTGCCTGAGACGATTTAGGGAAATCACGGAAAACCTAAATCAGGATGGCTGGAGGCGGGATTGAACCGGCGTCCTCCCGAATGCGAGTCCAGCGTGGGACGGCAGGCATGTTTCAATTTGGCGATAAGTCAAAACGCATTATCATCCATCATCAAACGTAGTATCACGGAAGCTTACAAAATAGGCAGTGTCTGTGTAAGAGATAGTATACTCAGGTGCAATGGAAGACCTCCGTTCGTTCGCCCCGATGTCTGCAGCAGTGCTCCATGGTATGGACTCCGCAGGACAGAGAGAATGTTGAGGAGCTATCCTGATCCATAACGGCTGAACCACCGCCCGCAACTAACGGAGCTTTTAGGGGCTGGGTACAAAGTGCGGCCGGCCGTGGTTTGCCGAGCGGTTCTAGGCGCTACAGTCTGGAACCGAGCGACCGCTACGGTCGCAGGTTCGAATCCTGTCTCGGGCATGGATGTGTGTGATGTCCTTAGGTTAGTTAGATTTAAGTAGTTCTAAGTTCTAGAGGACTGATGACCACAAATGTTAAGTCCCATAGTGCTCAGAGCCATTTGAACCATACAAAGTGCGGTGTATCTCATTCGACGGAGCCCAGTTGTCCTCAATAAAGGTAGACGTGATGTTACAGGGGGGTCATACACATCCTCTATTATACAAGTGTTCCCCCAATCTGACACAGTCAAAAAGCAGTGAGATGGTGTATTGCCTTCTTGGTGGTACAAGTCCTTCATCTGCTACATACAGCTGTGTCCTGAAACTCTTTCCTTCGTTGTGCCTACATTATACGGTAACGAGGCAGCCTTACTTGTCGTTCATTCCACGCTCCTTTCATCCCAACAATTTTTCAGACTCCACCCCCAATTATTTTACCTATTGGTGTGACAAATGCTAGAACCTAACCCTTTCAAACCACCGTCAGTAATCGTACGGAAAACGACCATCCACATCGACACCCTTACCTAGTTGTCAAAACTGGGTATCCACCAATTAAAATACTAAAGTACTAAAACTAACACTCGATCAGAAACTAAATTGGAATTCCCATCTACAAATCATCTAAATAAAGACCACACAGATGAAAACTAATAACTGGCTGACCTCACAAACTAGATCCCATGGCCATCATCCAAACACACAAGACCCGTGTTTGGCCCATCCTGACATGCACAAATGTATTTCCGTCCAAATTCTGTCACTCTCTCCAAATCCATGAATGAAAGGGACTCAATCTCACTTCCATGTCCGACTACCTTCTCCCACTCGTATGTCGTACGAGGGTATAAAGTTCCCACATCTCCTCAAACACTTAGAATGTCTTCGCTTTTTCGATAACATCCATATACTTGAATCTCAACACCCCAGTGATACCCTCATCATTGAGAACACTTTTTTTGCATCCCCGCTTCCATCGGCATATCCCACCTTCCCTTTTATCTTCAAACGTTCCACATAATTCTTCCAGGGCATTTTTTTACCACCTCCCTGCGACGGACGACAGATTAATTCCAGATCTCTACCCATCCAACAACAGTAACCTAACCACTCGTCCCATCCTGATTGACGCCTACAGCCTACTTTATACCTATGTGAAATCCTTGTGGACTACTAATTTCTACATCCCAAAGTATCAGATCATTCTCTCATATACATTTCACATTCTTTTCCATGCAACATCTCCTCCAATACTTCCCTCATCCAAATATATTACCTGCTGTTACCAGGAACCCCCACCAACATCAACCCACAAAACATAACAACTATCGTCGTCATCGTCATCATGAGGTTTTCAATTCGTCGCTGTTTTATAATGTTTTGCAGCGTAGTTGCCTTGAGGCACTGACCAGTTTCTGTACAGTTGATCATGATATTCTGCCATTTCAAGTTTTAGTGACAGTTTCGAATAAAAAAAATTTTCGCCTTTAGGCACTTCAAAGTCGGCCAATAGAACCAAAATACGGCCTTAACTGAACGACGAACACCAACGATGTCTGCATGACACTAGCCCGTATAACTTACAATCACCTTGGAGTTTTCCTTCAAATCATGTACCGGAGCTAAGCAGCAGTAGGTCTGCATACTACATGTGTGTGTTGGTTCTCTTGTGTAAGGTGCAAAATCATATATTGTGCCAGACTGAAATGGGGTCTTGTGCATAACAAAACCGTATTTTCATCGTGGTGGGCATAAAAGCTCGAACAAAAGGAAAATTATCAGACATAACCTAGTAGCCTACTCTTCACAATTAGCACATTTTTTCAACAATAGGATTCTAATCAGCTACTAGAAGATAATACAACCTCTGCAACGAACACAATCACATAAATTTATCAGCTGCTGCTTTTAGTATGTATAGCGGCAGAACATTTATGCGATTATATAATTATGCACAATTCACCTCTTTAGCTAAGTTCGAAAGCGCCCAGTTCGGCGAGAGCATTCGGTCGGGAGCTAACTACTTCGAGTGCAGTAAACAAAAAATATTTTATAACCTTTCTTTAACCAGCAAGGGAAGGAGAGGGGTCAGAATACTCCTTTACTTGACTGCACAGTATTTTTTTTATTTACGTCCACACCCCTCCACACTGACACCATGTTCGTCTCCTCCATGCTTCAACTACTCCAGCAACAGCGATAACAGCACAAGGAAACACTATACAAGCACTCTGTCACACGACACTGGCACGTTACACGCAGCAAGAACTGAGGGACCTAACCGCAGATATACCAGATTCGAACTAACGACTACATAGATATAACTGAGTTCATCTGTCATTGTTAACGTCACAAGGACTGATAATCCAACACAGTCGTTATGGGACGATAAAGCAGATGACCAATGAAACATTATCTGGCAAAGTTCTTGCGGCCACTGACATATTCACACACCACCTAGCCCCATCCCTCCAGTCCTTTCTTCTTCTTCGTCTTCTCCGAACTCGTCTTTAAAGTGTTGTGTCTTG
Source organism: Schistocerca americana (assembly GCF_021461395.2). Classification (NCBI taxonomy): domain Eukaryota; kingdom Metazoa; phylum Arthropoda; class Insecta; order Orthoptera; family Acrididae; genus Schistocerca; species Schistocerca americana. The sequence goes on along the minus strand of NC_060119.1, from coordinate 655,702,469 downwards.
TGAGCTATGTTTTGGTTATCCTTCCATTTATATACCATAGCTTCTAGTAATTTTCTTTAGATGTTGTTCAGACCTGCAAAATCTTCTCTTATTTCATCGACGGGAACACGTTCTAGTCCAGATACACAGCACAATCTTCGCAGGAACACCACTTCCGCTGTCCCAGTACTTATCACGGTGACATTACCACTTTACAAAATGTGTAATTCAGACGAAAAATGTTTCCAGCCTTCCGCACGACACCAAAATCGATCGAAATTTTTTTCATGCACTCCACCCATATAATTGTGAAACATAAAAGCGCATTCGAAATACTGTCGTCCGTAAGAGATGTAAACAACATTGATATACACTCTAAAAATAAAAAATTTAAAAAAATAAAAACGGTGCGCCACGAAGGAAATATCTGAATGGGACGAAAATCGGTGTATGTAAGGTACACGCACAGACAAACAAAAGTGTACAATTTCAGAAAAATTGGATGGTTTATTCAAGAGAAAATTCAATAACGCGTTGGTCCACCTCTGACACTTATGCAAGCAGTTATTCGACTTGGTATTCATAGATAAAGTAGTTGTATGTCCTCCCGAGGGATATCGTGCCACATTCTGTTCAATTGGCTCTTTAGATCGTCAAAATCCCGATCTGGTTGGAGTACTCTGTCAATAATGCTCCACTCATTCTCAATTGGGGAGAAATCCGGCGGGCGCAGAGGTTAGCACACTGGTCTTGCATTCGGGAGGACGACGGTTCAGATTCACGTCCGGCCATCCTGACTTAGGTTTTCTGTGATTTTCCTAAATCACATAAGACAAATTCCGGGATGGTTCATTTGAAAGGGTACGCCAGATTCCCTACTCCATCCTTACCTAATCCGAGTTTTTGCTACGTCTCTAATGACCTCGTTGCCGACGGGACGTTAAACACTAATCTCTTCCTCCTCCAGAGATCCGGCAACCTTTCTGGCCAAAGTAAGGTTTGGCAAACACGAAAATAAGCAGTAGAAACTCTCGTCATGGACGGGCAGGCATTATCTTGCTGAAATGTAAGGCAATGCCATGAACGGCAGTAATACGGAGCGTGGAATATCGACGACTTACCGCCGTGCTGTAAGAGCGCCACAGATGACAACCAAAGGGGTCCTGCTATGAAAAGAAAAGTCACTCTAGTCCATCATTCCTGGCCGTCGGGCGACAGTCAGGTTGGTATTCCACCGCTGTGTGGGGTGTCTCTAGACAAGTATTCGGTCTGGAATCTAACTGACTGAAGTACCATTGTCTTCAGTGATGAGTCCCGCTTCTAACTGAGACCAGATCATCTGGAATACATGTCTCGAGACGTCCCGGACAGCGTTGGAATCCCAACAAGACTGTCGCTAGCCATATGGCCCGGGAGCCCAGGAGTGATGGTCTGGGGTGACATTTCATTTCACTGCAAGGCTCCTTGGGTTGTCGTCTGTGACACTCTTACAACACAGCCTTACGTCGACGACATTCTACGCCCCACTTTGTTGATCTTCATGGCAAACCATTCTGGGCTTACATTTCAGCAAGACAAAGCCTGCCCGCACACGGCGAGACTTTCTATTATCGATTTCTCTCCAATTGAGAACATTTGGAGCATTACGGCAGGGCCCTCCGAACAGCTCGGCATTTTGACGATCTAAAGTGCCATTTGGACAGCATTTTGCACGATACCTCTCAGGAGGGCATCCAACAACACTGTCAATGCGAAATCGAATAACTACTTGCATAAGGGCCAGGGGTGTTTGTCTGTACACGTGAATTACATCTGCTGATTTCCGTCCCATTCGGATACTTCCTTCGTGATGCGTCGCCTTTTTTACTCCTTTTTTTCTTAGAATGTACAAGACAACGCCCATGTGGGAAGCAGCTCGGCCTATTCCCAGAACTCTACATGAGAAACATCAAATTGCACCGTCGTCCTCCCAAATGCGATTTCAGTGCGCTATCAACTACGCCACCTCACTCGGTACTCCGCATAAATGGAAATGGTTAGATTTTTCACTGTGGTTAGGTTTCACTGAAATATCTTAGTATGGCTGGATTCTATAATGCCCGTAAAACTGAAGGACTAGCAAGATAACGTAATACGCACATCACAATAAGCTTTGCACCCGGTCCCCAGAACTCCTGAAAATGGGCATTGACTGTGGATATTGTATCACAGACACAGTCCCTTTGGCTGTTCAGAGATGTCACTAAACCCGCCCAAAGCTGTAAACAACCATGCATGACCAGCGCCTATTAGACGAAGGAGGTGCGACAGCCGATCAGTTCCAGTCATTCCACCAGGAAGGAGGTACACGGTTCGTGTTGTCTGTAGTTCAACCGTGCATAGACTGTCAATACCGCAGTTCGATCGCGTCTGCACTGTTACTTAGTGGCAGGAAGGGCTCTCAACAAGGGAAGTGTCCAGGCGTCTCGGAGTGAACCAAAGCATTGTCGTTGAGACATGGGGGTGATACAGAGAGACAGAAAGTGTCGCTGGCATGCCTCGCTCAGGGTGGTCAAGGCCTAATACTGCGTGGATGACAGCTGTCTACAGATTATGGCTTGGAGGATCCCTGACAGCAACGACAGCATGTTGAAAAAAGCTTTTAGTGCAGTCTCAGGACGTCGTGTTACGACTCAAACTGTGCACAATAGGCTGCATGATGCGCAACTTGACTCCCAACGTCCATGGCGAGGTCCATCTTTGCAACCATGACACCATGCAGAGCGGTACACATGAGACCAACAACATGCCGAATGGATCCCTCAGGACTGGCATAACGTTCTCTTCACCGACGAGTGTCGCATATGTCTTCAACCAGACAATCGTTGGAGACGTGTTTGGAGGCAAACCGGTCAGACTGACCGCCTTAGACACGCTGTCCAGCGAGTGCAGTAAGGTACCTTGCTGTTTTGGGGTAATATTATGTGGGGCCGCCGTACGCCGCTGGGGGTCATGGAAGGAGTCGTAACGGCTGTACGATACGTGAATGCCATACTCCGACCGATAGTGCAACCATATCGGCAGCATATTGGCGAGGTATTCGTCTTCATAAACGACAATTCGTGCCCCCATCATGCGAAAGTTACTTTCGTCCTTAGGTTTTGCACGGCAATGTACTTCATTGACCCACTTCCAACATTACTTGGATAACGGCATCGCTCGACCAGAGTGGCCAGCATATTCTCCAGACATGAACCCTATCGAACATGCCTGGAATATATTGAAAAAGGCTGTTTATTGGCCACGTGACCCACCAACCACTCTGAGGGATTTATGCCGAATCGCCGTTGAGGAGTGGGACAATCTGGATCGACAGTGCCTTGATGAACTTGTGGATAGTATGCCACGACGAATACAGGCATCCATCAATGCAAGAGGACGTGCTACTGGGTATTAGAGGTACCACCTCTGAAGGTTTCGCTATATGGTGGTACAACATGCAACGTGTGGTTTTAATGAGCAATAAAAAGGGCAGAAATGATGTTTATGTTGATCTCTAGTCCAATTTTCTGTACCGGTTCAGGAACGGAAGTGATACAAAACTTTTTTTGATGTGTTTATAACATAATAACTACCCGGTGGAAATACATGAATATGCGGAAGCATGTTGCTAGAGGTCTCCCAGTCGCGCACAGAATGCTGGATCTCACATGGCGTGAGGTAAGCGTGAATAGAACGCCAAATGGGCTGGCCTCGCAACACGGGGCAGTTGGAGGAACTGGGAAAGACAGTGTGCGTCTATCACCGAGCAGTTACGGTGCACCGTAGTGGTGTTCTTCATTACATGGCCCGGAGACAGCGTTTGGATGAATTCACGTGGGGAGGAATCACCGGGAAACCGGAAGGAGGACAAGCGCAGGATTTTGGTATTGCTCACAGAATTCACGTGCGTGGGAAACGTTCCCAACCGCCGCCCTAAGGAGAGGAGTTGGTCGATCACTGTCAACCGTAGCAGCACATGGCTGCTACATTGTGCAACAGGCAAGAAAGGACCCTCGTCAAACAGCGGGTGCAATTGCAACCACATTCAACAGGACTACATTGCACGCAATATCACACCCCACAGTGGCACGGCGACTGCATGGTGGTGATCTCTCAGTTCGACGGCCAGTACGTTGGGTTCCGTTAACATGCGCACGTCGGCGGCACTGTTTGTGATGGTGGCAAGAGCACAGGCACTGGACCAACAAGAAGAGTGGTCGCGTGCTCTTCCCGGATGAGAGCAGATTCAATCCTAGAGTAGTGATACCGGACGTATTCTCATATGGCTGCAAATGGGAACACACAATGTACCCATCAACATTGTTGAACGTGTACGTTTTGGTGGTCCAGGTGTTATGGTGTGGGGTAGCATAACGTTACATGGGCATACTGATTCCCAGATCTTTGAAAACGCGGTACACTCACCGGTTAACGTTATTGTGACACTGTACTCCTTTCCCATGTGCGTCTTTTGAGGGATGCATTCGGCTCTGACTCTTTTCTATGGAAGGCAGTGCGCGACTGCTTCGAGGATTTTCTGCGAATGAACTGGCTCGCCCGTTTCCTCGGCTTAAATCCCATCGAGCACGTATGGGATGCGATGGGGAGACGTACTGTAGCACTTCAACAGCACCAACGACAAACCAGCAGTTACCAACCACGCTGGTGGAGGAATGGAACGCACTACCACAAGAGAACTCCTTACCAAGATTGCTGCCAGCTTGGGAACGCGCTGCAGAGCTTGAATTTCTGTCTGTGGTAATCGCACACTCTATTAAGAACCATGTCCCACCTTTTGTAATGTTCAGGGGATCATCATAATCGTTGTGACTTCAGTGTAATTATTGCCTCTGAAAGTGTCATTTCTCTTCGCCTCCTTGCGTAATTCTTTCGGTTACTGCAGTACTGCTTTTTGTGTATGGTCCAAGTTTCATCGAGGTCCATTACTTGGCAGAGACACATCATGCGAAAGTTACTTTCGTCCTTAGTTTTGCACACCAATGTACTTTATTGTCCCACTTCCAACATTACTTGGATGCCACTGGTTTAGAGTGACTCTCAGAGGCGGAGGAGGGGATTCTCTTGTCACGTTTGCTACAATATTCGGTTGCTGTCAGATGTAGAGACGAACAGCATTTCAGTACGATGATTTTTGTTACCATTTCTAACTGGTGTTTTCAGAGTTTGCATCATCAGGCATTTAGAGTCTCTCCTCCATTCGAGGCCACATTTATTAGATTGACTCTATGCATTCGTACACTAAAATAATTGCGCAGCAGATGAAAGTGGGAAATGAAGCCCAGCAGATGGCGTTTCGTGTTCAGGGAGTGACTGACGAGTGTGAGACAATATCTTTGGCTTGGATCGGCGGATGTTTCTAAGATGTTGCAAACAATACTGTGTCGGTAAGGTCTGCAACAACTGAATGGCACACTGCGTAAACCAAAAACAGGAAACTGGTGACTTTTGTCTACAAATGTTTCGTAGGTTCCCTTCCAGCTAATCAGAGTTGAGCTCTTACACATCGCTACTGGTGAAGAAAAATGCGTTTACTAATTTTATCCGGAGACGAATAACATGTCTTGACTCTGGATCTTTCATACTGGTTCAACAGATCTAAAGAGAGGAAGGTGTGTTTCTCTTGTCTGTGCGCATTTACGTCGCTCCAAATGGAAACGTCTTCACAATCACACTTGCGCAAAGTCACACACCGAAGGCTGCTGGTGAAAGGCTTCCAAACACTCCCTTTAAGTACGGTGGAAAAGACGCCGAAGGCGGGCGTAAGAATGTGCTTGCGTCACGTCTAATCCGCGCCTGCATACGGGACCCAAAAACGCAAGTAGGATATACTTGAGGAATCTAGAATTCGAGATTCACTTAAAAGCAAAATTTGGCCCATTTCTTTTTGTTCTTAAAAAAAAAAACACCTGCTGAATTAATCTTTAAAGCAGGTGTTGACAGATGTGAAAATTACCGAACTATCAGCTTAATAAGTCACAGCTGCAAAATACTAACACGAATTCTTTACAGACGAATGGAAAAACTAGTAGAAGCCAACCTCGGGGAAGATCAGTTTGGATTCCGTAGAAACACGGGAACACGTGAGGCAATACTGACCTTACGACTTATCTTAGAAGAAAGATTAAGGAAAGGCAAACCTACGTTTCTAGCATTTGTAGACTTAGAGAAAGCTTTTGACAATGTTGACTGGAATACTCTCTTTCAAATTCTAAAGGTGGCAGGGGTAAATTACAGGGAGCGAAAGGCTATTTACAATTTGTACAGAAACCAGATGGCAGTTATAAGAGTCGAGGGACATGAAAGGGAAGCAGTGGTTGGGAAGGGAGTAAGACAGGGTTGTAGCCTCTCCCCGATGTTGTTCAATCTGTATATTGAGCAAGCAGTAAAGGAAACAAAAGAAAAATTCGGAGTAGGTATTAAAATTCATGGAGAAGAAATAAAAACTTTGAGGTTCGCCGATGACATTGTAATTCTGTCAGAGACAGCAAAGGACTTGGAAGAGCAGTTGAATGGAATGGACAGTGTCTTGAAAGGAGGATATAAGATGAACATCAACAAAAGCAAAACAAGGATAATGGAATGTAGTCTAATTAAGTCGGGTGATGCTGAGGGAATTAGATTAGGAAATGAGGCACTTAAAGTAGTAAAGGAGTTTTGCTATTTGGGGAGCAAAATAACTGATGATGGTCGAAGTAGAGAGGATATAAAATGTAGGCTGGCAATGGCAAGGAAAGCGTTTCTGAAGAAGAGAAATTTGTTAACATCGAGTATTGATTTAAGTGTCAGGAAGTCATTTCTGAAAGTATTCGTTTGGAGTGTAGCCATGTATGGAAGTGAAACATGGACGATAAATAGTTTGGACAAGAAGAGAATAGAAGCTTTCGAAATGTGGTGCTACAGAAGAATGCTGAAGATTAGATGGGTAGATCACATAACTAATGAGGAAGTATTGAATAGGATTGGGGAGAAGAGAAGTTTGTGGCACAACTTGACCAGAAGAAGGGATCGGTTGGTAGGACATGTTCTGAGGCATCAAGGGATCACCAATTTAGTATTGGAGGGCAGCGTGGAGGGTAAAAATCGTAGAGGGAGACCAAGAGATGAATACACTAAGCAGATTCAGAAAGATGTAGGTTGCAGTAGGTACTGGGAGATGAAAAAGCTTGCACAGGATAGAGTAGCATGGAGAGCTGCATCAAACCAGTCTCAGGACTGAAGACCACAACAACAACAACAAGTAGCCGAGTCATCCGGCGAAACATTTCTGAGCAGTTTTCCCAAGATGGCTTGTAGTATGAGGACACGCCGATTAATATGAGATGACGTAGTGCCTTGAGGAAACGTAAATGGATGTTTACGTAAATATGGGACACTGAACTGCTTAAAAAAAAATAATAATAAGTTTCTGAGACGCTTAGAATGAAGACAACCCAGACGCACTGGGGAAGGTTTATTCATGAATGCTAGCGTAAAAAAAAAATAAATATCTTTCATTATTAAAAGCCTTTCACTTAATATAAGAAAGGTCCAGTAAACCGGCTGGGTCATTACCCTGGAAGAGTATTTTCATGCGCACTCAAAGAAACGATAAACGTTCGAGACATTACAGTAAACTACGCGGTAAGGAAACACTATCTTCTTTTTGCTAACAGGATTGCGCATTACAGTCTTTCAGTGGACGAAGCGCGTATATGTGATGATATCTGATGGTCATGTCACTCCCATTCAACCCTCTTTGGGTATCTACATCGATGCTCTCATATGCGTTTTGTTCCTTCACTTCTCTGTTGCAGATCATTGTCGTTTCTCTCCCCTCCACAGTTTAGAAAGGGCACAAACGTTTTCAAAATCGTGTTGCTTTAGAAACCAACTTAAGTTTTGTAAGAGAAGTAAAAGTGCTTCCAAAACTTCACGATCATGTACAACTGTCATCAACCCGAAGGTTGGTTTCAACACCATAGAGATTTATTAGGGATGATACTATTGGAGATGGTATGTCCTTGTCTTCCTGTGCCCTCTGAACAGACTGATCCAGCTAGTTCTATGGCGATCTATAGTTTGAAATGGAGCTTGAACCACAGCGCAGCTCGGCATTTACCATATTAATAAACAGTCAGGAGCGAAGAAGTGACTGATAGAGGATCCTGAACTGAACTTTTTGAGATAAAGAGTCAATGGCGAAAAACTAATATTTAGCGCCGTAATCGAGATCTTGAGCAAGAGATGTGTGCGAGGCACGTGTTTTTAAGCTGCTTGTTCCATAACAAACAACTTCCTGCAGCATCTACTGGCTAACTGAACTTCGATTCCAGATGTGGACGGAGGACAAGCACGTCGCACTATTCCTCCAAGAACGGTGGAGCATGAGGTATAATGCAAGTGGTGGACAGTAACTGTTAATCGGCGTCGTCATTTCGCGCTGGGCAAGTAGAGGAGTACGCTCCACGTGCACAGCAGGTCGGTCTGCAGCATCGACTTTGGTGGCTTTACCTTGAAAACATCATACAATCGTCTCCGATGTGTCGATGGCGGAATTTTACCATTGTTTACTGTTCTGTGTAGTTGTCGACAATGGAGCATTACTCCTTATAGGAACTTGTAGACATGTACAGGGCTATTACAAATGATTGAAGCGATTTCATAAATTCACTGTAGCTCCCTTCATTGACATATGGTCACGACACACTACAGATACATAGAAAAACTCATAAAGTTTTGTTCGGCTGAAGCCGCACTTCAGGTTTCTGCCGCCAGAGCGCTTGAGAGCGCAGTGAGACAAAATGGCGACAGGAGCCGAGAAAGCGTATGTCGTGCTTGAAATGCACTCACATCAGTCAGTCATAACAGTGCAACGACACTTCAGGACGAAGTTCAACAAAGATCCACCAACTACTAACTCCATTCGGCGATGGTATGCGCAGTTTAAAGCTTCTGGATGCCTCTGTAAGGGGAAATCAACGGGTCGGCCTGCAGTGAGCGAAGAAACGGTTGAACGCGTGCGGGCAAGTTTCACGCGTAGCCCGCGGAAGTCGACGAATAAGGACAGCCGACGGTTTGGAAAATCTTACGGAAAAGGCTAAAGCAGAAGCTTTACCGTTTACAATTGCTACAAGCCCTGACACCCGATGACAAAGTCAAAAGCTTTGAATTTCCGGCGCGGTTGCAACAGCTCATGGAAGAGGATGCGTTCAGTGCGAAACTTGTTTTGAGTGATGAAGCAACATTTTTTCTTAATGGTGAAGTGAACAGACACAACGTGCGAATCTGGGCGGTAGAGAATCCTCACGCATTCGTGCAGCAAATTCGCAATTCACCAAAAGTTAACGTGTTTTGTGCAATCTCACGGTTTAAAGTTTACGGCCCCTTTTTCTTCTGCGAAAAAAAGGTTACAGGACACGTGTATCTGGACATGCTGGAAAATTGGCTCATGCCACAACTGGAGACCGACAGCGCCGACTTCATCTTTCAACAGGATGGTGCTCCACCGCACTTCCATCATGATGTTCGGCATTTCTTAAACAGGAGATTGGAAAACCGATGGATCGGTCGTGGTGGAGATCATGATCAGCAATTCATGTCACGGCCTCCACGCTCTCCCGACTTAACCCCATGCAATTTCTTTCTGTGGGGTTATGTGAAAGATTCAGTGTTTAAACCTCCTCTACCAAGAAACGTGCCAGAACTGCGAGCTCGCATCAACGATGCTTTCGAACTCATTGATGGGGACATACTGCGCCGAGTGTGGGAGGAACTTGATTATCAAATGGTTCAAATGGCTCTGAGCACTATGGGACTCAACTGCTGAGGTCATCAGTCCCCTAGAACTTAGAACTAGTTAAACCTAACTAACCTAAGGACATCACAAACAACCATGCCCGAGGCAGGATTCGAACCTGCGACCGTAGCGGTCTTGCGGTTGCAGACTGCAGCGCCTTTAACCGCACGGCCACTTCGGCCGGCAAACTTGATTATCGGCTTGATGTCTGCCGAATCACTAAAGGGGCACATATCGAACATTTGTGAATGCCTAAAAAAACTTTTTGAGTTTTTGTATGTGTGTGCAAAGCATTGTGAAAATATCTCAAATAATAAAGTTATTGTAGAGCTGTGAAATCGCTTCAATCATTTGTAATAACCCTGTATTTAACATATGGCGCAGCAGAATCTAGTGCTCGGAAAGCTGAGTGATCGAGTATACAGGGTGAACAGTAATCAAACCGACAAACTGCAGGGACGGATCCCTGACTGGAAATGGAGAAAAAGAGATCCTATGAAGATTTGTCCATCAATGCATCTTTGCCACGATAGATGGCACTCACAAATGGAAGTTCCTCTAATCACGTGCAGTGTGTTCCTTGTGTGTTGCAGGCTGTGTGATTGACCAAGAGTACTGTAAGCAGGAGAATGGTCCGGTATTCGTGATTCATGTCGGTAACAAGCCGAGATGGTGTCTGTATACGGCCAAACAGATGGAAATGCTGGAGAGGCATCACGGCTATACCAAAACAAGTACCCTCACAGACACCAACCACCTCATACAACACTTCAAGCCCTTTTTGGGCGTTTGTGTGATCATAGGTCCTTTCAGACAGACGAACATTGTGTGATGGGGTTGGTATCTGCCAGGGCATAGCCGTGCTGCCTCTCCAACGTTTCCATCTGCTTGGCTGTGCACAAGTTTGGGTTGTTCCTGACAGGAAAACCGGACCCTTCTGTTGCTTACTGGACGCGTCAATCTCACAGCCTGCAACACACTAGGAAAACACTGCACGTGATCAGAGGGACTTTCATTCGTGAGTGCCATCTACCATGGCAACGATGCATTTCCGGACACATGTTCGTAGGACCTTTTTTCATACATTTTCAGTCAGGAATCCGTCCCTGCAGTTTGTAGGTTTTATTAATGATCACCCTCTCTACACTAACAGAGCAACGTTTCGCAACAGATGTCGTCGTTAACTTGAAGAAATTTACCGCTGTGAATAGAAACTTACGAGAAACTGGGTCGTCCAACTTAAGGGCTGTTCAAAGATATTAACATATAGTCCTTCTCAATAAAGTTGCCAAGTCCGCAAACATTATGAACGTTTGCGAATAATACTGTCTACATCGAGTACTGTATTTTATTAATTCCATGCAACCTGATGTCATAAATGAAAAATAATCGATCTAGATAGTAATAGTGGCGAAATAGCAGTTCGACTAGCAGAATTTGAAGAGATGGGAGTCGGAAAGAGTAATGCTCCAGCTGTATTGGATGTACACAGACAAGCCGTTGTCACTGCGAACCTAATTATTAGTTTGCGACCATCAAGACATTATCTCAAGGCCTCCGTCCACGCTCCTCTGCCGTCTGTATAACTTCGGGCCTGAGGATTTGAGACACACTGTTGTGTACAGTATAAGTATTTGTGAGACCTACATCGCAGTTCTGTCAAGAGTTTAGCGAATATGTTTATCTGATAAGGGTATGTGGTGTCGTTTGTGCATTATGCCTATCATCTTTATTTGGTTGAGCCCTTCAAACTACACTTTCCCTTTGGATGTTATGCTTAGGGTTTCTGGCAAAACTATACAGTTCGATAGCCCAGTCTATTAACCCATTATCCTGACGTCATAAGTACAGGCAAATCAAAACTTTTCAGCACAAGCTCACCGCTACAAGTCTCTTATACTTACAGAATGATGAGATGGTGAACTGTATGTGCTGTCACGGACGTGTGTCATCAAAAACTCCATGGATCGCAAATGAAAATTCTCTCCTGTGTAGTACGAGGCGTGTTTTTTTAGTAACTACCGTTTTGAAATTAAAAAAGACGTGCTAAGATATCTCAGTACCTTAATCTACGCACTGACGCCATTACAATCTGATTCTTCCTTGTTTACGTTGTGTACTGAGTGTTTAAGATGACTCCGATAATCGTGAGTCCCGCCGACTGTGAAGTACGGGCTGTTATAAGATTTCTTAGTGCTGAAGGCCTAAAAGCGATCGATATTCATCGTGAGATCTGTGCAGTTTACGGAGAAGACATTATGAGTGATGGAATGGTGAGAAAATGAGTGAGAGCGTTTAAAGATGGCCGCACAAATGTCCATGATGAACAACGAAGTGGGCGTCCTTCGGTCGTTAATGAAAGTTTGGTGCAGGAAGCGAACAATAAGGTGAGAGAAAACAGACGCTTTACGATTACCTCCTAGCGGGATGATTCCTAATGTTTCTCGTAGTGTATTGTATGGTATTGTGATCGAGCACTTGAATTGCCGAAAATTGTGCGCACGTTGGGTATCGAAAATGTTGACGGATGTGCGCAAAACCAAACGTTTAGACAGTGCATTGACTTTCCTTGTGCGGTACCACAACGTCGGTGATGATTTCTTAAGCCAAATTGTTACAGGCGATGAAACATGGGTGGTCTACGTCACACCAGAATCAAACCAACAGTCCATGGAAGTTGAGCAAGGGCATCGTTTTGCTGCAAGACAATGCCCGTCCGCATGTGGTCAATCAGACTAAAGATCTCATCACATCTTTGCGATGGGAAACTCTTGATCATCCTCTGTACAGCCCCGATCTTGCGCCCAGTGACTACCATCTGTTCCTGCACTTGAAGAAACACCTGGGCGGTCAGTGTCTTCAAGACGATGACGAAGTCAAAACAGTGGTGATGCAGTGGTTAAGAAGTCAGGCGGCAGACTTCTATGAGGAGGGTATTAAAAAACTGGTACTTTATGACAAGTGCCTCAATATTGACGGAAATTATATAGAAAAGTAGACTAAGGTACAGGCTTTCATGTAAAAATAAAATTATTGAGATACCTTAGCACGTCTTTTTTTAAATTTCAAAACGGTACTTACTTAAAAAAAAAACACGCCTCTTATTTGGTTCCACGGTCAGTCCTGCAAGCTCCAGTTGCACTACCATCACAATAATACAGGAAATTGAATCTGATCAGCTACCTGCGTCGTACCGAAATTTCAAAACGAAACAGCGCAGAATTCTAGGTTTCTTACGGAAACGGCTATAATAAATCAACTCGAACGAAATGCTTACTTGTCCTTCAGCAGATCTTTCCTGCTGCACCACTGAGGAACAAAAGAATATTTGCTTAAGGTGAAATGTGCACTTAGCAAACATTTGACAGATGGTAAAAGCTGTGACAAGAACCATCAATTATCTATCTGATAAGTGGTTTTTTCGGTCGTGGTCTTGAGCTTAAAACTAAGAACAACAAGACCAGCTTCGATTTCGCCAGCGTCTATGCTTCATCCGCATCCCTGGCCGGAGTTATTGAGGAAGACGAGTCGTTTCGCTTTTTGAAAATTGAGCATGTGCTTTACATTCTATATATATATATACGGACTCAAAGGCTTAATGATGGTCATCGAGCATTTGATTTGCCTTATGACACTGTTCTCCATGACCTCTGCAACAAATTTTTAATTGGCAGTTGCAGTACATTACATCCTCTATTATAATTTACTCCCTCTATTCCACGAAATAAATGCATACGGCCTAACGAAACGTCTACTATTACTTTCATTTGTGGTAAATTATATCCTCCTGCTTGTATTATAATAACGTTGATGTTTTCTGCCAATGAATGACACTACATACATGTTTAATGTTTTTTTCCTTACTCAGCAGTAGATATTTGCTTCCGCGTGAAATACAAGAGCAAAAACAGTAATCCTTACTAATAGTACACAAAGAAACTCATGACACCATTCAACAAAATAAAGTCACAGGTGGTGGGTGTGCCATCTGTTATGTACCAATGAAGCTGCTTGTCAAACAGTACACTTCAACATCTTGGCGCGTAGACGAATTAGGCACAACTCTGGAGTAAATTTTATGAACTAACAATCATACGTAAGCCACCCGATATTTAGCATGTACAGTCGAGGCTTCGATAAGTCAGAGACACCGTACGGTAGTATTATTTATGTTTGTCAACACACAAAAATGTACGCATCAAAGAGCACGCCTCCGTAATTTAAGAAGCTGACTGGCGATGAAATATCTGTTCTATCACACTTACCACTGTCATGGTTTGTTTCAGTTGTTGGTGTAGGAATGGAATTGCTTCTGTGATGTTGATTTGTTGTTGCACTGATCACTAAACTATCGCTCATTTCAGCCATTTTTAGTTGTAACGAGAATTTCCTTATACGGAATTAAGTTTCTCGTTTGCTTCACGGAAGATCACGAATGTTTAATCTTGCGGAAGGACAGCAAGGGCGCATTCTGTTGGGATTCATTTGAAACTTGTCGATGTATCGATCTTTTGTATTGCTTGACTTATCGATTTATCTTACCAACTTAGACGTCAGAAGTGTTGTGCGTGCGATGCAAGAGGCGAGCAAAGTAGACATTACCAATGTGAGGAAAACATTTTGGGATTGTAAATGCCTTATTATTATAGGCTGATAAGCAGGTTCTGCTTCCATTTCGCTAAGTCAGCCTCGGAATAATGTGGGTAAAACCACAAGAAGTTCTTCTTGCAAATGCGTTATGGTAAGTTTTGTTTACATTAGGAAAGTTAACAGCTGATTGTCATAGCTGATAACAGCAAACTTTTCTCAAAGTCAATAGCACAAACTAACACATGATGAAATCTTCAACAAAACCTTTAGTCCATCACGACTGTGTGTTCCCCCAAATCACAAATACGTAGTGACAGTAGCGCTAAATTAACCTGTATAGTTAGCTGACAGTGAAAATGCGACATTAGTTATTGATGTTTTAACTGTTACTGTTAATTACAACCATTTGAAAGTGCGTTATTTTCGTAGGGTAACCGAACAGGCAAATCTATATTTCCTTCTTCAAAGGAGAAAAGGTCATGGAAAATCGAAAGGATTGTCGTCAATACTTGTTGGTACACTGGATAGTGTCTTCGACACTAAGCCACCACCATACAGGATTCTGCACCAGACACCAACTTCCGAAGTATATTACCGTGAGTAACCCATCGGGTACTGCTTTAATGCAAAAACATAATGTAATGGTATTACTTTGTTAGTAGAGAAGTAAAATCTTTAATCCTAATGAAAATAATCTCCAGTGATCACCAGCGTACTCAAATATTCTATGTCTTGTGTAGCTAATTGTATATTCATGTGATTTGATCATTCCGACAGTTGTTTAACATCTAGCACCTCATATGTTTTAAGTTTGTGATAGATAATTATACTGCTAATTACTTTTTGAATAGTTACTGGAAATAATAGTAAAATTTGGACAGTGCATAAACTTACAGAATCATTCTTACTACTGTATCACCAATAAATGAAAAAAGGAACAGCCACTTATACAAAATACGGAAACACTTATTGAAATCGGGTTTATAATGCCTGAACAGCTTTTCAAAAGATGCCACTGTACTGTATTACACATAGTATATACTGAATTCTCACGGCATCTGGGCCATAGGCAGAAAATAACCAAATCTGTTAAACAGTAAGAAATTGTATTAACCAAATTTTGAAGGGACATGTGGGTTTAGTGAGAAGGCATGGGAGGTGATACTTATTAGTGGCAGGGGTTTGAGTGTGTGGACAATTAATTATTGATTTCTCAACAGACAAATAGGCCTAGTAAATAAATCAGTTAAGGTACTGAAAATCATAATGGTCTTGTTCAGTGAAATTCCATATAATTTTGCAGGGGGCTTCGGGGTATACTTTTCTTGCAACACAGGACTTTCTTGACATCAAAACAGAGGAGGAGTAAATGGTTTATCAGATCATGTGCTAACCGAAATGCTTCGCTAATATTTGCAGTCAGAATATATGTGAAAGAAAAAGTCATGTAAATCGTAGTGGTGGTTGTAACAAACAAGTGAAACTACTTACGGTTCACATTGATTGATTATTTGGTCCCATTTGATTACATTTTGTACAAAGTGTCTACTTGTAATATAGGACAAGTCAACTTAAACCTGTTTTCTTGCCATATTTAACCTGTTTATTACAATTTAATAAACCAAAGTGCCAATAGGTATAGTGATGTTGAATACCTTTTTCATCTATTTTTTAGGTCCTAAAAATTACTTTTTTACGTACTACATTATACTCACATTTACATTTTTCTCTGTGTTCATGTTCTCAAGTTATTTACATATCATAATATGTTCACTTACTTACAGAAGTTCTGTAACAGTAATAGTAGCATTTTTCATTCATTGATACATATACTCTTCTACGCTATAGGATTATTTTCCATTAAATAATACTCACAAAGTTTTTGAAATGTATTTTAGCTCACATTGTCCTGTAAACTCTTTGGAAGTCATCTATGAATATATGTGTGTTCTTCCATTTGTCTATTTGTGAACACTATAAACATTGACTTTCTTAGATCTGAAATTGTCATTTTGTATAAGCCACTGTACTGTTTTATTTATTGTCATAAATGCACTTCTTTCCAGTGTTTCCAGATTTTTTCTACATTCATTAGTGTTGTGTCATCTGCATATAATATTTTTTTTTTATCTTTCTCACTGACATCAATATTGTTTACAAATAGGTTCAACAGAAGTACAGATCCTTGAGGCATTCCATACTTACTATTTGTGATTTCAGATCTGCATCCAGTTTCTGTTTCCACACACAGCTTTCTGTTGCTGATGTATGATTTGATCCAGTTGGCTGCATGTTGGCTGCATGTACACAAATACCATAGCTTTCAAATTTTTCAGTAAGTGTAGTATGGGGTGATTGTGTCAAATGCTTTAAACAAATCCAGAAACATGGCAGACACAGAGTTTCTTTCATCTAATGTATCTATAACAGATTTTGTGAGGCTTGAGATAGCGGTTTCTTTAGATTTCCCTTTTTGAAAGCCATGTAATGCTGTAATCAGAATACTGTGTTTCTCTAGGAATGTGGTCAGCCTACTATGCATAAGCATCTCTAGTATCTTTGAGAAACCAGAGATTAAATACACTGGTCTGTAGTTATTTGGATCATTTATGTCTCCTTTCTTAAATATTAGTACTACTTTGGTTGCTTATAATTTTTCTGGGAATACTCCGTCTCTAAATGAAAAGTTTGCGATATCCAAGAGAGGTTTGATTATTTCTTCATTCACATGTTTTATTAAATAATTTGATACTTCATCATCTCCTGCAGACTTTTTTGTTTTAATTTCTGGATTATTGTTATGAGTTCTGTTTTTGTCACTGGTTCCAATAACATTGAGTTGGACGGTTGGCCGACTGTTTTAGCATGCTTCGACCACAGATGATATGTTTCCCTTTTAACTTTTGTATAGCATCTATAAAGTTGTTATTTAGCATGTTAGCAATTCTTGTTCCATCTGTAACAATGTTGCCATCAACTCTCATTGACTTAATAAAATTGCTGGTTTTTACACTTTTTTGGCTAATCTTTGTTGATTGTATCCCATATTTTTCTTTTTGAGTTGAATTTGCTATGGCTCTGTTTATTGAAATGACTTTAGCTTCTCTTATTAATTGCCTTTACTTCTGATACTATTTATATGTCTCCATATTCCCTGCTTGTCAGAGTTCCTTCACTCTAGTCCTGAGCTCAATTATGTCTTTCGTAATCTATTTCTTACTGTGGCCCTGCTTTTTCTGATAGACTGCTTCGAGGAAAACTACATGAAAGTAATGCATTAGTGTGTTAAGAAATGCATCGTACTTCTCATTTGTACCTTGTGCTTGCATTGTTTCGGTCCATACTTCTTTCCTCAATGTTGTTTTGAAAATGTTCATGTTTTGTATATTTATAATCCTAACTTCTTTCTTATCTTGCATTTCTTCTGTTTTTGAGCTCCTATTTATATGGATATGAATCATTAACCCATAATGATCAGAGATTGCTGTCTGTAGAACTTTTGCTTCATGTTTACTGTTTTCAATTTTATGTTATTATGTTGTCAATGGTTGTCTGACTATGGTCAGTCACCATTGAAGGTACATCTATTATTGTTTTCATGTTACACTGTAATGACATCTCCTTCAGTTTTTGATTTTGATTCTTTACCCATATTTGTTACATTCTCCACATATTAAAACATTTTTCATTTTAATCTTGAGTAATAATTTTTCTAGCTTTTTCCGAATTATTGTAATATTACCATTTGGGTCCTGTATACACAGATAATTCCTAGCACTTCACTCATTATTCCAGTAATTTCAAAATCTTTTTCAATGCAAGCTGGAAGGGTTACATATTTACAGTATTCAGTATCTTGTAGACTTCCAATTTTCTTCTTGTATATAGCAACACATCCACCTTTGTTTTGCTCTACAGAAATAATCAATCAAATTAAAGTCTATTATTAGGCTGCTAAGTTCTGCTTCATTTGGCCCATGCTCACTGATGCATAATATATCTGGTTGTTTCATTCAGGATTGCTTCCACTTAGTTTTTTGTTGCCTAAGTACTGAATATTTTGGTACAAGTTTTCTTCTCTTTGAATCCTAGGTTGCTGAATATCTGTTGTAGTTGGAGCATGATATGTGACTATGCTGTATTCTGTATTATTTATCTTGCCCATCTTCTCTTTCGCTGGCTGTGGAATAAAAAATCTTTCGCTAAATAGTGTGGAACTGCTGGTACTCTCCACGAAGTCCACATTGGTTTCCTTTCTGTTTCTTCAACTTTAGAAGTTGTTGGTTGTATGTTTTGATGCATTTCACAATCTTCTTGTGGTGCTGTGTGTGATGGTTTCTTTATTATGTTTAATCCGCTATCAGTTGTTTCTGTTGACACATTGTGATCTTCCTGTTCTTTACAGTGTGTTTGTTCCAATACTGCTGTTAATGCTGCATCTGCTTCTGTTTTTGTTTGGTCTATCTCATTATTGAAATGTGATGCTCCAGTTCTTCCATTTCCTGGCTTTTACTTCTGGCATAATGGTTACTGCTATGTTTTTCCCATGATTATGGTCTGCTTTTTGGTTGTTATTCAATATTTTAATTCTCTGCATAGTTTCTTTCTTCCTCTTTTGTTTCTGTCCAATTCTTGCTGTGTAAAATCTTGTTTTCTTAGGAATGATTGTATTGTTCACCTGCTTTTACAATGCACTTTTTCAGCTGATATGACATAATTTGTTTGTACCTTGTCTTGCTGGTATGGAATTGTACACAGTACCACCCTGTCATTTGATCCAGCACAGAGTATTAATGTGCCTTCTTACCCTAGGTGTTTGATTTTGTTATTAATGCCTCTAGTAACTTTGTTAAATTACGCTCCTTGTTTAAAAAAGGACGTTACAGAGAGCATTTCTTGTGATAATTCATTTAACAAGCTTGCACAGTTTCTGCCGTTTTCATCAGTCAACATAAGAACTTTGGTTTCTGGCGTAGCTGTATTGCATTGATTCCTGGTTCCTTTCGCTACTAATTCCATTTCTGTTTGTGTGATATTTACTTTTACTGGGACGTTTGATGTAACACAATTATTGGAACATATACCATCACTAAACTTATTGTGTCTAGAAGTACTTCAATTGATTTTGTTGTGCATTTGGGCATTAGCACACTTTTTGTAACAACAGATTGGCTGTACATGTATTTACTCTTGTAGGCCTAATATCTGATTTAACTTTGTGCTCTTATCTTTAACCTTTATTTGAAACTCCTTTGTCTGTCAAATGGTTGTTATGTTATCTAGCTGACATTGTATCTGTTACTGTATTTATAGTATGTCTTACTTAAACTATGTACAATATAATGGAAGGAAACATTCCACGTGGGAAAAATTATATATAAAAACAAAGATGAGGTGACTTACTGAACAAAAGCGCTGGCAGGTCGATAGACACACAAACAAACACAAACATACACACATACACACAAAATTCAAGCTTTCGCAACAAACTGTTGCCTCATCAGGAAAGAGGGAAGGAGAGGGGAAGACGAAAGGAAGTGGGTTTTAAAGGAGAGGGTAAATATGTCTGCTTGTGTCTGTATGTGTGGATGGATATGTGCGTGTGTGCGAGTGTATACCTGTCCTTTTTTCCCCCTAAGGTAAGTCTTTCCGCTCCCGGGATTGGAATGACTCCTTACCCTCTCCTTTAAAACCCACTTTCTTTCGTCTTCCCCTCTCCTTCCCTCTTTCCTGATGAGGCAACAGTTTGTTGCGAAAGCTTGAATTTTGTGTGTATGTTTGTGTTTGTTTGTGTGTCTATCGACCTGCCAGCGCTTTTGTTCGGTAAGTCACCTCATCTTTGTTTTTATATATAATTAAACTATGTACAATTTGACATTGAATTGCCCTTGTATTTATTGTAAGTTTAAATTGAAACCTGTACAATTTGACACGTTCCATATCCTTGTGATTGACTCACTAACTGGATCTACGGAACAAGAAATAAATAAATAAATCAGCAGTGTCGCTGTTCTGTTTTTCCTTTTTGCAAATTTGGCCTGCATTTTTGGACATCTGAATGAATTGACACAGTTTTTCACACTCATACAGTTTAGAGCCTTCAGACTATCAGTAAGATGTGCAATTGGAGCATCCACTTGCAAAATTTCGTCTTTCATTTGTTGTCGGGAAATTACGTCCTGAGTATTTCCTTGAACCATTTTAGTGTCTATTTGTTTAGTTTCGAGGCATTGATTTCATTATGTGCCTTGCTGTGACCAATTTACATAATGTGCTTCATGACGATAGTTGTTTACTTTTGGAGTACTGGTACTGTTGTCTTCATTTCCATCTTGTCTGTGCACTTTAAACATATAGTTCAGAATTGTATTACAAACTTATTTGAAAGGTTTTCGCTAGTACATGCACTGATTTGTATTTACACTGCATCCACACTTTATACAAATTTCACTAGCTTGATATTGTAACAAACTCTTTTGCAATGGCAAAAATTACACTTGTAGGCTTGATTCTTCCCTTGTTTATTTTCACAGATTTGACTATATTTGCAGGATTATTTCACTAAGCACTTGCTACCTTGGTTCCCAAAGAGGGCCATTCACAACTGCTTTAGGCCTGGCTAGCTTTAACATTTTGCTGTAAAAGCTGTAATAAATTAATTACCTCATCATTAAAATGAAATCTTAACTATAAAACATTAAAGTAGCTAGATTTGGGAATATAGGTCTTGCAGAAATGTAAGTAATAAATTAGTCACAATGTATAGAGAGACATGGTGAAGAGATCATGAAGCAGATGGTGTATATGAAGAACTTACCTCCTTCTGAAACATACTGTAATAACAATCCTGTTCTAGAAAGAGAAACTGCATCATCCAGAGAAAATATTGCAGATAAAAGGAAAAATGATATAATCACTGCAAATGTAAAGTCTTCCAGATTGTTATTAAAGAGGTGAAACACATGTAACTCATTATTCTATTATTAATAATAATAATAATAATAATAATAATTTTGAGCATTATTAAACAAGATGCAAAATCAGTAGCACAATCAAAATTGGTTTTTTAAGTATCATGGCAACAGAAATGACAGAATTAAATCATAGATCATTAGTTTGTGATTTGTTCTTTGCACTCAAAGCAAACATTGCATTTGTTACAAAACACCTAAGTGACTATGTATTAGATTCACTATAGTAGACATTGTCTAGGCATTAGCACATCGTCATTACAAAAAATCACTAGGTAACTACAGAGAAGTAATTTTCATACTCAACCATTGTGCCTTGTAGAGGATTTTGATGACATCATAGGATCCTAATTGAGCCAATTTTTTATAAAATCAATGACTTACAGCATTTTTTCTGACTGATGTGCACTAGTACCTCTCACTTATATAAAAACTGTAACAGGCAAATAATATTCAATCACATACCTAGTCACTTTATCTTTTCTAACAATTTTGGGGAAAGCAGTGTTTCACTGATAAAACTGTGTTAATGGTCTTTGCATTCTGTAAAGGGTGCTTTACAGAAAAAGGTGGACAATGTAAAAAAACTTCTAGAAAACTAATGAAATTATTCAGTTGCCAGTGTATGCAACTTAATCGAGGGTAATGTAGACCACAAGACTGTACTTTCGGTTCTAAATTGTTAAATTATTGACTGAATTCATCTGGTATGGCCGGAGTCTTGATGATGTTAAGACAGTACCAAAGGAATAAGCTACCCACCTGGATAGCCATGCATGTTAAAGTGCCACTTCTGAGATGGGGAGGTGCACCAGTCTTGCATAGAAACTGCCTCATAGATACAAACAGTTTAGGACACATGTCCTGTCCTTTGGGGGGGGGGGGGAGAAAGGTAGCAACAGGAAGGGCATCAGGCCACCTCTTAAATTAACCATGCCAAAGCCATTAATAACCATATTGACCCTGTGCCAATGGAAGGCAAAGGTGCAAGTAAAAGTAGTAGTAACAAAGGGATAAACTAAATGTAGGAGCAGGATCGTAAAATATGGTGTTTCATTATGCTTGATCCTAAATTTGGTTCTGGTTTTGAAGTTATTGCAGTTTTTTGGACTTTCATGTGGTGATTGTGGATGACAGAAACAGAGTACTAGTAATAAAAGGCAGCTGGGCCACTGACTAGTGGGATAAAGATGTCATGGAGAAGAAAGTGGGAATTATATCAAAATGTTAGAAGTTCTCACAATTCAGCTTCAACAACCCATTACAAACAGAACTGTAAGGTGCATAAAATGTTATTAGGAGGGCAAAGATTATGTGGTATGTAAATATAGTAGCTAATTCACAAGATATAATTAAAATTCTATGGTCAGTTGTGAAAGAAATGTCGGGGCAGCAGCACAGGGTCGAGGATATAAAATCAGTATGTAGTGAAAATGTTTCTGTTACTGATAAGTCAGATATATGTTCAGTTCAGTATATAACAATTTTTGAACATACCTGGTGAATTAAATAAAAACGTAGTGAGTAAACAAAAGGTTCCGAATGCTAGACATATTTTTTGATTTAACTAAGGTGTTGATTTTTTTGATGACAAAATATTGCTGCAAGATTTGGATCATTACGGAATACGGGAAGTAGCTCACAGTTGGTTACCCTTTTACTTTAAGAACAGACAGCGAAAGGTTGTTCTCCATGCTACAGAGCATGACTATGTTGTGGGATCTGAGTGGGGCACAGATGAAATGGGGAGTACCCCAAGGGTCAGTGCTGGGACCATACCTATGCCTTATTTATATAATTGATATGCATTCTGGTGTTGCAAGTGATTTTGAAATATTTGTTTAGTAGTAAAAAATGTAGTGCACAGTGTTGGCGTTGTTTCAAGTAGTGCAGTTCAAGAATAAGTTCATGGCTTGTAGAAAATAAACTAATGCTAAATCACAAAGACTCGTTTGTTGCAGTTTCTACCACACACTTCAACAGAACATGACATTCTAAGTACACAGAACGGGCACATGATTAGTGAGGCCGAACAGTTCAAATGATTAGTGAGACAGAACAACTTAGGTTTCTAGTTGTTCAGGTGGATAGTAGACTGCTGTGGAAAGCCCATGCTCAGGATCTTGTTCAAAGAGTATTTGAAGTAAGTGTTAGTTTGACACAAAAAGCAGTGTACTTTGCTTATTTTCATTCATTTTCGACGCACAGTATTATACTTTACTCTTCCCATTATCGAAAGGTATTTTTGGTTCAGGAATGGATGGTCTGGGCAATAAGCACTCTTCTGATCCCTGTTCATTACTCTGGGTATTCTGACATTGGCTTCTCAATATGTATGTATTCTTCAATGATGTTCCTTGGTAACAATATTGCCCTATTTCCAAGAATTAGCTTCTTTCACTCTGTTAATACTAGGTAGAAACCCAATCAACATTTGAATTGCACCACCTTGACTTTAGTGCAGAAAGGTGTTCAGTATTCTGCTGTATCCATTTTCAGTAACCTACCACAAGAATTAAAAAATCTGAGCATTAATCCACATGCTTTAAAATGCAAACTGAAGAGTTTCCTCGTGGGTCACTTGTACTATTCTGCTGAAAAGCTTCTTGAAAAATTAAGTTAATTCCTGTGTTACATAGTTGACTGTGTTTATATAAACGTATAGCTTGCTGTCCTTTTAGGATTCATAAACATTTTTATTTGATGTGTTATTACTTTTCTGTTGTAACTTCATTTACTGATGTTCGTGACCATGGACATTTGCTCATAAATTTGGCTCTGTGGAACTAGATGTGTAAAATAAAAAAATAAAATATCAATCTCGTAAAAACTGAATCTATTATATTGTATACAAATACAGATGGCTTACATACGACCAAAAAGAAAGTTAATAGTTAAGCACTACATGAAACCTTTTGTGTATAGAGAGGTAACTAGATAAATACAGTGAGCACATTGACAGTAGTAGTAATTTTATTATTCCTCAAATCTTATTTGACAGTGATAAAAGATGTGTCACAATAACACACATTTAATCAGAATCTGAAAAGTCATGATACTGCAATGTGAAACAGAAATATTCCTAACAGTTAATGTTTTTGCACATTAATAAGCATCATACAAACAGAAGTAAAAATATCTAAAATCAATTTCACTCATTTGCTTTGATACATAAATACTAAAATTAATTTTCTGCAAACTGAAGCACTATTTCTGCGAAGGATACACACTAATATATGGCACAAAAAACAGTATTTTCCCCTCGAACCCTATATTCATAATGACACCGATTTTCATGCCCCCTTCTTATCTTCTTTCAGCAGGATGTGTGTATCCACAGATTCTTGTAAGATATAAAGGGAAAAATACTAGAAGAAAATTAACCAAGAGAAACAAAAATGTGTGTATTTGTTAGTGTAGTGGTGTGGTCTCTGCAGTCAGTCTTGTGTGCGTGTGCGTGTGCGTGAGTGAGTGAGTGAGTGAGTGAGAGAGAGAGAGAGAGAGAGAGAGAGAGAGAGAGAGAGAGAGAGAGAGAGAGATTCCGAAGAACAGCCTTTTTGGCTCTAAGGTTACTTGTTTGATAGTCTTTTTGTTGTGCCTGCCTGTGACTTTGCATCTCCCCTGTATGGTAAATAGTAGTCTATCCCTTTCATAATACTCTCATTATTCCTTCCTGGATTTTCCATGTTTGTATTAGTGATTACTTTGAATTATGGATTGAACATATTTATTTCTGAAAGGTTAGACTGTTATGTTTATGTCTACATTCAGTCCTATACTGTACAAACAACTGCACAGTGGTTCCTTCTTGATAGATTCACATATAGAGTGTGAGAAGAATTACTGTTAAAAAGCCTCTGTTCTTTCTGTAATTGGTCTTATCTTGTCTATGCTGTCCCTATTGAAGCAATATGTAGGAGGTTGTGGTATGTTCCTCACTTAATACTGTTTGTTGTAACTTCCATATGTACACAAATTGTTCAAGGATATACTTCAGTAACCGACAAAATGTACGTAAATGATCTGTGTAGTGTGGAATATCTTTTTCAGCCCATTGCTGCAAAGAGAGAGAGTGTATGACAAGTCAGTGACCATGATATGACATGACATGGACGTCTAGTTTTTTCTGGATACTATGAATACATTTTTACAGTAGTGAATAGTAATCAAACAATGTTACTGAAATTTTTGGGGATCTTGTCAATTTAATGAAGCTAATGAATTATTGTTCTGTAGACAAAATACTAGATTACTTTGCATACTTTAATGCCCTGTTATCTTCTGGAAGAGTGTAACTGCTGAATAAACATAAAATCAGTGGGATATCCAGGATGAAAATACATTTGTTTAATATAAGGATCCCCCTGGGGGTCTGGGGGATTAGAATAGGCCCAGGGTATTCCTGCCTGTTGTACGAGGTGACTAAAAGGAGTCTCACACATTTTGGCCTTATGTGATGGTCCCCTGTAGGGTTTGACCTCCATTCTTCAAAATTTTCCCAAAGAACGAGCCAACTGGGGAAGGGCGCCTTACATGGTGCATTGTGTCCATTGTGCATTGAGATCTTTAGCCCACTTTCTCATCGTCGCATTGCAGTCCCACCCATTCTCCATCTCTTGGGTGAGGACACCTTCCTGTGTGCGTTTTCCACCAAGCACTATGCAATATCACTGTCTGCATCGACGATGACCATGGACTTTTTTGCACCTGATACCCAGCATGGTAGCCAGTCCGTTGTGGTGGGGCTGCCAATTACCCTGTTGGTTGTAGCCCCTGACCACACAGGGATTGCTCTGCTGATGCGTGCACTATTTACTCCCCATGTATACCAAGGAGTAGATGGCCATCCCCCTGGGGCATCCGGACTCCCAGGAATGGCCATCCTGCCAGGTGGCCTTTACTGCGGCTGGGTGGCACCCATGGGGAGGGCCCCTGGTCGGAGTGGGTGGCATCAGGCCGGATGACAGGTGGTGAAGTGTAGTTCATCATCTCTTGATGGTGGTGAAACACAAGCAGTCTCTAAGGGTTCACGAGTTCAATTCAATGCACAGAAGTACGACCCCAAGCCATTCCCTCCTTGGCCACACCATGGGAAGAACATCAGGCTAAGGATGACAGCGGATCTTATTTGCCCCAGTACCTTGTGTGTTCAACCGCTGATGGGGAATCTTTCATGACAACGAAGCTTCAGTTTTTTGTTGATAATTTAGAGGACAAGTTTGGAGAGATGGAGGGCTTTTCCAAAATGAGATCTGGTACAGTCTTGATCAAAACAGCATCCTCTGTCCAGTCATGGGCGTTACTCAATTGTGACTAGCTGTTTCTGTAACCATCTTAAATATGGTCCAGGGTATCATATTTCACAGAGACCTTCTTTTGCAGTCAGACGATGGGCTGCACACCAATTCAGAGTGGCAATGTGTACATTTCGTCCGGCGTGTCCACCGGGATCCATAGGATAATCAGGTTGCCACTGGTGCCTTCATCTTGGCCTTTGAGGGTGATATATTGCCTGAGAAGGTAAAGGTGATGGTCTACCGGTGTGATGTAAAGCCCCATACCCCTCCCCCGGTGCGGTGCTTTAAATGCTGGAAGTTCCGCCATATGTCTTCCTGCTGCACTTCCAGCGTCACATGCTGAGATTACGGATGCCCATCACATCCCAATACTCCATGTGCCCTGCCTCCCATCTGTGTCAACTGCAGAGAGCACCATTCGCCTTGCTCACCTGACTGCAGGATTCTCCAGAAAGAAAGGAAAATCATGGAGTACAAGACCTTGGACAGACTGACCTACACTGAGGCTAAGAGAAAATTTGAGCACCTGCATCCTGTGCGTATGACATTGTCTTACACTGCCGCTACAACAGTTCTGGCACCGTCAGCTCTGCCAACCCAGGTCACCTCTCAGAGCCGGAAGACTACACCTGCCCCCTTGATGGTTGGGGGCATTTCCCTCCCTGTTGCTCCTGCACCACCTACTTTGGGATCAACCCCCCACCCCTCCCAACCATCAGGGACGTCTGTCCCCACTTCTAAGCTGGATAAGCGTAAGTCTCCTTCGGTTTCTCTGGCTAGGAAGGAGACTCTTGGGTCACTCCCTTCCCAGGTTTCTTCTTGTGGGAAAGATAACACCCGCCAGTGGCTGAAGAGCCCAAAAGCAGCTGGGCGTAGGGCTTCACGCTCGTCCTCAGTCCCGGAGACTGGGCCAGTGAAGTCCTCCCAGCCAGGGAAACCCAAGTTGCAGTGAGATAAATCCAAAAAGAACAGATCTAAGGCCAAGGAAATTGCGGTGGCACCCACACCACCGCTACCTACAAGATCTGCGGCTGAGAATGGGGGTGGAGATTTTCGCCTCCGCTGAGGACCTAGATCTCGCCAGACCCTCACACACAATGGACATAGACTGCTCAGGCAATAAATCAGTGGGAGCAGGTGACTCTGAGGTGTAAACTGCCTCATTGAATGTTTCATGCCTTCCTAGTCTCATGATGTCATCCTCCAGTGGAAATGTGGTGGTTTTTTCCACCACCTGGCTGAGCTACGGCAACTGTTAAGCTATCTGCTAACTAACTATCTAACTGTTAATCTATCTGCTATCTGCATTGCCCTCCAGGAAACCTGGTTCCCAGCGATGTGGACCCCTGCCCTCCGTGGCTACAAGGGATATTACAGGAACCGTAGTGACTATAATCGAGGGTCAGGAGGAGTTTGCGTTTATGTTGTAAACTCAGTCTGTAGTGACACTGTGCCCCTTCAAACTTCTCTTGAAACTGTGGCTGTCAGAATAAAGATGACACAGGAGATAACTGTCTGCAATGTATATCTTCCTCCAGATAGTGCAGTACCCCTGAATGTATTAGCTGCACTGATTCGTCAACTCCCTAACCGTTTCCCACTTCTGGGAGATTTTAATGCCCATAACCCCTTGTTGGGTGGTACCATGCTTAATGCCCGAGGCAGAGATGTCGAAACTTAACTGTCGCAATTTGACCTCTGCCTCTTAAATACTGGGGCTGACACACATTTCAGTGTGGCTCATGGTAGTTACTCACCTATTGATTTATCAATTTGCAGCCCAGTACTTCTCCCATCCGTCCATCCACTGGAGAGCACATGATGACCTGTGTGGTAGTGACCACATCCCCATTTTCCTGTCACTGCCCCAGTGTCAGGCACATGGATGCCTGCCCAGATGGGCCGTGAACAAGGAGGACTGGGGAACTTTCACCTCTGCTGTCACTGCTGAATCTCTCCCACATGGTAACATCGATGTGATGGTTGAGCAGGTGATTAGCAGAATTGTTTCTGCAGCAGAAAACATGATCCCTGTCTCTTTAGGTGGCCTGAGGCATAAGGCAGTGCCTTGGTAGTCGCTGAAGCAATTAAGAAATGTCGGCGAACTCTACCGCAGCATAAGCGGCACCCTTCCCTGGAGCACCTCATAGCTTTTAAACAGCTCCTTGCCTTTTCCAGATGGCATCACCTGGTTGCCGTCTTGTTGATTTACATAAAGCATACGACACAACCTAATGACATCGTACTCTTGCCACATTATATGAGTGGCGTCTCCGGGGCCCACTCCCGATTTTTATCCGAAACTTTTTGTTGCTCTGTACTATCTATGTACAAGTTGGTGCCTCCCATAGTTCCAACCATATCCAGGCGAATGGAGTCCCGCAGGGCTCTGTATTGAGTGTTCCTCTATTTTTAGTCGCCACTAACAGTCTAGCAGCAGCTGTTGGTGCTTCCGTCTCTTCTTCTCTGTATGCAGACGATTTCTGCATTTCATACTGCCACTCCAGTACTGTTGTTGCTGAGCGTCGCCTACAGGGAGCCATCCACAAGGGGCAGTCATGGGCTGTAGCCCACAGCTTCCAGTTTTCAGCCATAAAGTTGAGTGTCATGCACTTCTGTCGGCGTCGTACCATTCATCCGGACCCAGAACTTTACGTTAATGATGATCCACTCACTGTAGTGGAGACATATCGATTCTTAGGACTGGTTTTTGACACTCAATTGACTTGCCTTCCTCATCTTCGTCAGGTTAAGCAGAAGTGCTGGCGGCAGCTCAATGCCCTCCGTTGCCTGAGCAACATCAGTTGGGGTGCAGATCACTCTATGCTGCTGCAGCTCTACAGAGCCCTTGTCCAATGCTGAATTGACTGTGGAAGTGTGGTCTATGATCCGGCAGCTCCTTCAGCATTGCATTTACTCGATCCTGTGCACCACTGTCAGGTTCGATTACCGACAGGAGCTTTTAGGACGAGTCTGGTGACCAGCGTCCTGATGGAGGCTGGTGTCCCTCCACTGCAGATCAGATGTGGGCAACTGCTTACCAGTTATGCATCACACATTCATAGTTCTCCTGAGCATTAGAATTACCATCTCCTTTTCCCGTCCACGGCAGTCCATCTCCACATCGGTGGCCCAGATCGGGGCTGACGATTGCGGTTCGCGTGCAGTCCCTTCTCTCTGAACTGGAGTCCTTCCTTTTACCACCTCTACTTGTGATCCGTTCACGTACACCTCCATGGTGTTCGCATTGGCCGCAGCTTCGTCTGGATCTTTTGCATGGCCCTAAGGCTCCATTAACCCCGCTGCTCTCTGCTGTCACTTCCTCTCGATTCTTGACATGTTCCGGGGCTCTGAATTGGTTTACACAGACGGATCAATGGCTGATGGTCATGTAGGCTTCGCATATGTTCATGGAGGACGTATTGAGCAGCACTCCTTGCCAGTTGACTGCGGTGTTTTCACTCCAGAGCTGGTGATCGTATCTCGTGCTCTTGAGTACTTCCGCTCATGCCATGGGGAGTCATTTCTCCTGTATACTGACTTATTGAGCAGCCTACAAGCTATTGACCAGTGCTACCCTTGCCACCTTCTGGTAACATCCATTCAGGAGTCCATCTATGCCCTGGAACAGTCCCGCTGTTCCGTGGTGTTCGCGTGGACCCCAGGACACCTCGGAATCCCCAGCAATGAACTTGCTGGCCAAACAGGTGACGCGGAAACTGCATCTGGAGATAGGCATCTCTGGAGCTGTCCTGCGTTCTGTCTTACACCGCAGGGTTTTCCAGCTTTTGGAGATGGAAGGGCATAACAGCACACACAACAAACTGCATGTCATTAAAGAGACTACAGGGAATCAGTTGTCCTCTGCCGCCTCCGCATCGGCCATATGTGGCTAACGCATGGTTACCTACTCCATCGCGTGGATCCACCTCAGTGTCACTATGGTTCCCAAATGACAGTTTTCCACCTCTTGCTGGACTGCCCACTTTTAGCTGCTCTGCGGCATATTTTTAACTTTCCCAGCACCCTGCCTTCGGTGTTGGGTGACAATACCTCCACAGCAGCTTTAGAGTTACATTTTATCTGCGAAAGTGGGTTTTATACTTCTATGTAGGTTTTAGCGCATGTCCTTTATCCTGTGTCCTCCACCCTAGTGCTTTTAGGGTCGAAGTTTTAATGTGTTGCAGAGTGGCTGGCTTTCCCTTTTTATTTCGTGGTTGGCCAGCCACTGTAATCTGCTTTCTTGTTTTACGCTCTTCTGTTTCTAGCGTCTCTGTTTTCTTGTCCCCTTTTGTTCCTTTTAGTGGTCGTTGCCTTCCCTTCGTTCTTGTGGCATTTCCTTTCTTTCCGTTTTGTGTTATATGTTTTATCTGTTTTATTCTCACACTTGTGGCATTGTTTTATTAGGAACAAGGAGCAATGACCTCGTAGTTTGGTCCCTTCTCCTGCCTTTAAACCAACCAACCGAAGACTAAGCCAGTGAAGTCCTCCCAGCTAGGGAAAACCAAGGAGCAGTGAGAAAAATCCAATAAGAAAACCCCTAAGACCAAGGAAATTACGGTGGCACCCATACCACCGCTACCTACAAGCTCTGTATCTGAGGATGGGGTGGAGATTTTGGTGTCCACTGAGGGCCTAGATCTCGCCGGACCCTCAGACACAATGGATATAAACTGCTCAGGCAATAAGTCGGTGGCAGCAGGTGACTCTGAGACATAAACTACCTCACTGAATGCTCCATGCCTTCCCAGTCTCACGATGTCATCCTCCAGTGGAATTGTGGCGGTCTTTTCCACCGCCTGGCTGAGCTACAGCAACTGTTAACCTTTACACCTGCTATCTGCGTTGGCCCCCAGGAAACCTGGTTCCCGGCAATGCGGACCCCTGCCGTCTGCGGCTATAATGGATATTACAGGAACCGTAGTGAATGTAATTGAGGGTCAGGTGTAGTTTGCGTTTATGTTGTAAACTCAGTCTGTAGTGACACTGTACCCCTTCAAACTCCTCTTGAAACTGTGGCTGTCAGAATAAAGATGACACAGGAGATAACTGTCTGCAATGTATATCTTCCTCCAGATGGTGCAATACCCCTGAATGTGTTAGTTGCACTGATTCATCAACTCCCTAAACCTTTCCTACTTTTGGGAGATTTTAATGCCCGTAACCCATTGTGGGGTGGCACTGTGCTTACTGTTCGAGGCAGAGATTTCGAAACTTTACGGTCTCAGTTCGACCTCTGCCTCTTAAGTACTGGGTCCGCCGTGCATTTCAGTGTGGCTCATGATACTCACTCAGCCATTGATTTACCAATTTTCAGCCCAGGACTTCTCCCATCTATCCATTGGAGAGCACATGATGACCTGTGTGTTAGTGACCACATCCCCATCTTCCTGTCATTGCCCCAGCGTCAGGCCCATGGACGCCTACCCAGATGGGCTGTAAGCAAGGTGGACTGGGAAACTTCACCTCTGCTGTCGCCGTTGAATCTCCCCCACACAGTAACAATGATGTGATGGTTGAGCAAGTGACTACAACAATTGTTTCTAGGGCAGAAAATGCGATCCCCCGCTCTTTAGGATGCCAGAGGCATAATGCAGTCATATGGTGGTCACCCGAAGCCACTGAAGCAATTAAGGAATGTCGGCGAACTCTACAGCAGCATAAGTGGCACCCTTCCCTGGAGCACCTCATAGCCTTTAAACGGCTCCATGCCCATGTTCGTCAACTTATCAAACGACAGAAGCAGGAGTGTAGGGAGAGATACGTCACCCGCTTGATGTGGATAGCTATTGGCCCATCAGTCTCACCAATGTTATTTGTAAGCTGCTAGAATGTATGGTATGTCAGTGGTTGGCTTGGATCCTGAACTCGCGTGGTCTACTGGCTCCATGTCAGGATGGCTTCCACCAGGGTCGCTCTACCACTGATAATCTTGTCACTCAGTAGTGATTCTCCAGCAGAAAGAGGTTCCTACTCAATGGTCTGAAGATGACCACTACTGTCACCTTAATAAATAAATAAATCGTGATCAAGACTGTTTTTAATAGTAAATATTTCATTATTCTGTTTCCTGATCCATTTGTTCGTTTTTGCATTTGTATTGGTAATTATGAACATGTTTTCCACTATTAGGTGCTGATGACCCACAGTTTTTTTAGTAGTTTTCAGATTAAAAATCCATATCCCACAACAGTAAGTCAAAATGGGCAGTAGATACTGTGTTTCCATTTGAGAAACAATAGGGAGTTGGTTTTTAAAACACTCTTTAATTAATCTAAAACTACTATGAGCCATATTGTATCACCTGTTTATTTCTTTTGTTGTTCATCCAGTTGTTATCTTCCACGAACATGTTTATTCTCTTTTTTTCATAGTTGAGAGGGCTGAAGACTTAGCATAGAGCTCCAGAGAATAGCATTGGTGCCATGGAATCTCCTTTCCAGACTCCTGTTTAATACTGAATGTCCCACTGTAATAAAGTAGATGCCTGAAAATAAATACCTTAATATTTAATGTTGGAATGATGAAAGAATACTGCTAATTTTCAGTGTATACAGCAACCTTAGTGCATGATATATGCCAAAGAGTTTCTTTGTCTTAATTTTATAACCACAGAAAAGTGAAATTTGGCGAATATTAATTAAATGAAAATTATTTTTAAAGTGATAGCATGCTCTCTGACACATGTGGAAATTGAGAAGGATTGGGAGTGGCTGCAGCGTAACCTGTCTAGCACACTGAGTTCATTTGATAATGAAGATGATGTTACTGAATTCGTCTGCTGCAAAATTCAGTCTGTCATAGCAAACAATGTACCAGATAATCAAGGCATTGATGGTGAGTTCTGTTTGAGTAACTATATTTCAATACTCCTTGAAGCTATGTATTGATACACAGTAAAGAATTTTTGAGTTGTAATAAAGAAGCTGAAATTATTTTTGTTTGAAAACTTTTATAGTGCAGAGAAATTTTGTAGACCATTTCTCTCTCTCAATTTTGTGGTAAAAATTAAACCTAGAATTAAGTTGAATGTGAACAAAATAAGGCATTCATATAAGTTGTTTGCTTATAGTTATGTATAAACTGATCTTTTTCCCAAACCAGTTAATACTTTGCACCTATATTGTATATGGAATGTAAGTAACAGTTTAATATGTGTAATTAATTCATGTATGAATTGAATTGTGAGGTGGCAAAGTTGTAAGAACTGCAACCTTATTTGGGATGGTGGTATTTCAAATCCCCGCCAAGCCTTCTAGATAGATCTACCATGATTTCCTTAAATCGCTTAGGGCAAAGGCCAAGATGGTTCCTTTGATAGGGCATAGCTGACTTCCTTCACCACTTTTCCACTGTTTGAGTTTGTGCTCCACCTGTAATGACCATGTCATTGACTGGATGTGAAACCTTAGTCTTTCATTAATTCAAGCACATACTCAGCTTTATGTATGTATATTGTTTTTTTTCTAAACCCCTGGCATATAGGCCACCTGCCGGCCGAAGTGGCCATGCGGTTAAAGGCGCTGCAGTTTGGAACCGCAAGACCGCTACGGTCGCAGGTTCGAATCCTGCCTCGGGCATGGATGTTTGTGATGTCCTTAGGTTAGTTAGGTTTAACTAGTTCTAAGTTCTAGGGGACTAATGACCTCAGCAGTTGAGTCCCATAGTGCTCAGAGCCATTTTTATAGGCCACCCTGCATGACAGGCATATTGTGTGGGGAGTGTATTGACTTGCAAAATCGAAGCAGGGCAGCCTACATGTGAAGGACAAGAAAGTTTTCCAGGCCCAGCTTGTAGGCTGCCCTGCATGACAGGCACTTGTTGAGTTGGATTTATATCAGCCTGCTTCACTGACTTGCTTTGCATGGTGGCCCATAGGTTAAGGGCAAATAAATGATTTTCAAGCCTTCGGTGAGTGGCTTGCCTTGAATGACAGGCATGTTGTGGGAACAGAAACTGTATTGCAGGGGCTACATGTGCCGATGAGCATAGATGGGGGTGGCGTAACATGGATAGAGGAGGGGATGGTGAGAGGGAGACAGGAGAAAGATATAAGATGTGGTCGGGGGGGGGGGGGGGTGGCTGAAGGAGATGAAGAGACATTGAATGAGAAGGAGGAGATAGGAGATAGATAGAAGTGGGAGGATGAGGTGGACACAGTGGGAGTTGGAGGTGTGTTCAGTAGATGTGTAGAACACATAAGTAGGAAAAGCCGCAGGGGAAAGGATAGTTTAATAGTTTATTATAAATTGAACATGTCTTGTTTATATAGATATGGCTGCCAGAGATATTCCCCTGTTATTTATTTATTTCAAGTTTCTGCTACCAGTCACTTTTTATTTTATGCTTAATCTAACATAATGCAACTCATTTCAAACATTTTCTGTTCATCTTGAGGTGTTTATACATACATACATACATACATATAGAGAAATGTTACTTAAAAGTAAAAAGTCTTAAACTAGATTAATCTAGAATGCTTTGTCCATTCATAGTATGAAAGCTTTCATGACCGGATGTCATATCTTCTGGTAAACCTTCCGGGATGTAAGGTCGTGGTCCATGAAACTCTTCAGCTCCTAACGTTTCGTCCAGAGCTGCGCTGAACATCTTCAGAGGGGTGTTTCTCCTCCGGTGAGTCTTGCCGACTGACGGGTCGGACGTCTGAGAGCGACTTATGTATCGTAGAAAGAAAAGAGTTTCATGGACCACGACCTTACATCCCAGAAGGTTTACCAGAAGCTTTGTCCATTGTTTTTTAGTGTAGCTGCTGGTGTGGCATTTGGGGGGAAGGAGGGGGCAGTGTATGGCCAGAATTCGAAATCAGTGATGTCTAGCCATACACTGCCCCCCTTCCTTCCCCCCAAATGCCACACCAGCAGCTACAGTAAAAAAAACAGTGGACAAAGAGTTCTAGATTAATCTAGTTTAAGACTGCTTATTTTTAAGTAACATTTCTCTATATGTATGTATATGTATGTATGTATAAACATCTGAAGATGAACAGAAAATGTTCGAAACATGTTGCATTATGTTAGATTAAGCATAAAATAAAAGGTGACTGGTAGCAGAAACTTGAAATAAATAATTATCCCACACAGTCATGGTGCACAAACAGAGCCATTATGGCTGAAAATAATTCCCCTGTTATATTTCTCAAAGTATCATGTCACAGGCTTGAAAAAAAATGACATATAGTATCATTTACTAGGTTATTTGTATGATAAAAACTACCAAAAACTAAATGTTTTTGGTGAAATAATAAAATTTTATCTATAATATGTACATCTGTGTCCATGAATGAATGTAGGAATCTTTGTGATTCACAATAACCCATGTGGATTGGTGTTAATGTGTGCACTGAGAGATATCCTGACCATATTATAGTATGTAACACAGTGATATGGATAGAGTGTTACCAGAAAACTGGCTATGAGTGACACTATGTTCGATGCCTCTCTGCAGTGACATACACATCAATATGGGGTGTAGTGCTTGTACAGGGCAGTACCACATGCATGATACCTCTGCCCACAATGGATCAGACTGTCCAACGTGGCTTGCAGTAACAGCTCCCATTGGACAAGGGTACTTTTGAGGTAATCAGTAGTATATGTTGACAGCATTAGGGCTCTACTATTTCAGTTTAGAATATCTCTTGAATATTAAATCATATTAACTCCAGGAATTGAGATGGCCATTCTAGATGTGATTTCCTCCTGTTCCAGATACTCATTCTCTAGGACAGTTGTACTTCCATCATATTGAAAACCATACTGATATGAACAATGAGACAGCTGCACATACAACTGCAGGATGCCTTCCCTAAAGATTGCAGCAGTCCCATTACCTTCACGAATACAAATTGTGCCGCACATGTTTGTATCATAAAACCACACAGACAAAAACATTGGTACAGCCAGAGAGCTCCTTTTCCATAATATTATTAAGTTTAGTAGTGTTGTTGTGTGTCCCAGGGGCTACTAGATGAACACACTTCTATTTACTAATCTAATTATTTATTTTTTGGCATAACTTGTATTTGCTACATTGAAACAAAAGCAAACTGTACTACTACTACGGTGGTAGTAGTAGTAGTCATATAAATGAGAAAAAGATAATAAAAAATTGTTAATAACATAACATAACAAATACCAGAAATAAAAACTGCTTGTATTAAAAAAGTCTAAAATTAGGCTAATTCTAAATTAAGACTATAATTTGATCTGGGTGTCAGTCCACAATATGCATGTTCTACCAAAGCACAGTCTCCTGATCCCATTCTGCATGACACATATTGCTATTTCCTCCCTATCCTAGAGGCATCTCACGTGTGTTGTCTGTGAAGCCTAATCTCTTCTTGTAGCTGGATCTTATCTTTCCAAATCAAATTCCAATCCACTTCTTGACATCTTTGCAGATAATAATTTTTGTTCAGTACATAGTAGAATCCACTGCCCCTGTGAGTTTATAACACACACTGTTCTCTCTCTCTCTCTCTCTCTCTCTCTCTCTCTCTCTCTCTCTCTCTCTCTCTCCCTCCTCCTCCTCCTCCTCCTCCTCCTCCCCGCCCCCCCCCCCCCTCCATCTTTGATATTTGTATGTAGATTACGCTTGAAGAAAATATGCTCAAGAGTCACTGTCAGTCCACAAACATCACTTTATCATTATTTATCCTCTTTAGGTAAGTGGGATATGGGCCATGTCCACTTATAGAGTGAACCAAACCTCTTGAGAGGTGAATTTCACCAATCAACAACCTTTCCTTAACATTAGGAAATATTTCATATACTTTTCTCGCAGTAGTACTGCTTTCCCAGGATCCTTGCCATTATATTAATAACTTATTCATCATTTCCAACTTGCTGTCTGCATATTCTCCTACAATGGCATTAACTTTCTCTGTCCTTTTTTATTAGCCAGTACATTGCACAATTGTGGTGTATTATGGAATCCATTGGCCAGATCCCAAGAATAATAAAAAGAGCACCTGTTGATATTCCCTAAGTAATCTTATCAGTATACTTCCCTCCACTCTTCATATTACCTGGATCAAAGTTGTTATACTCAATATGTGAGCCCATACACTTGGTCTATATCCCATGATGCCTGCTAAGATTTGTTCACAACATTCTTATTAACTGCAAAGGCAGTCTGAATTTTTTTGTGCTATATTGATGATCTTTTGCAAAACTTTGGGTACCTTTACTACAGGTTTGTGGACATTGCAAAATACTCTCTTGTCCAACCTGTGACTAATCCAAGAACAACACATTAATCCACTGTGGGTAAGAAACGGCATTCATCAAGCCATTTGTTGCTTTTGTGTGTTGTGACGGGGTTGCTGCAAAGGCTGGATGTTGGTAACAATTATCTACTGAAGATGGATAGAAGTGCAGCTGGAATAGGTGGCTGGTAGATAAAACATCTTTATTGCTGTTTGTTTATAACCATTGGACTTTAAAGCTTCTAGAATTAATGACCAACAGGATGAGTACACCATCTTGGCATTACCCAGGGCATCTTCCTCTGATCAGACCTTGCTTGGAGGAAGCACTGAGTGTGCAGTTCTGCCGTGGCTGCTGCTGTAAAGAAGTCTCGCATTACTCTGGCCCAGGCATGGTCAGCCTGGTGAAGAACATCTGGCACTGTGAACACATCAGTCTCTCTCTCTCTCTCTCTCTCTCTCTCTCTCTCTCACCCTTAGTAGTGCAGGATGAAGTAGTCCTTCATTGGTATCTTGGCAGAGGTGAGGAGGCTGGACCGCATGTCATAGTCTTCCTTCTAAGCTGCTTAGTGCCTGGATGGACAGCAATTTGTGTCTCAGCAACAGTAGTGGCAGCAGTCAACATGATGTTGGCCAACACAGATTTCATATTACATTACTGCCCAGCTGTTCAGCAATGATAGGGTGGTTCTGAAGCATTTTAAATGCAGCTTCCAGTGCTAACAGTTGAGGAAAAAAGTTTGTTTCTAGGTTACATTGAAACATATCAAAAGGAGCTGGTGTTGTCGCTGAAGAGGAGGAGGAGGATGATGCAAAAGTGGCCAACGGTGAGGAGGCGCAGCATCAACAGATTTCTGTCCATGGTGGTTGGCAAAGACTGCAGCCTGGTTAATGCTCTGAACTGTGGTGGAGTTTTTGCTGTTACATCTCCTCCCTTCTAAGTTTAATATGG
This sequence comes from Schistocerca americana, assembly GCF_021461395.2. Taxonomy (NCBI): domain Eukaryota; kingdom Metazoa; phylum Arthropoda; class Insecta; order Orthoptera; family Acrididae; genus Schistocerca; species Schistocerca americana. The sequence goes on along the minus strand of NC_060119.1, from coordinate 655,663,636 downwards.
TCCTCTGGATTGCTGTTAAAGAGCCCAACTGCAACTGGGAACTGATCCATCTGTCACTAGTTCTAAAATTCACGTTCTGCTTCACAAATTCGGAGTAAACACTTCTTGCACCACTTTTACCTTTGGTGTGTTGTTCTTCCCTTTTTATATAACCTTTATTTCATTTGTTGAGGTTGTCACTTCTTCACTCATGCCGACATGACTGTTATTGACCCACAGGTTAAAAGAACGTAAGGATTGGGTAGGATTTGGACAACTCTGTGTCTGAGGTGACAGTACACAATACTAATTGTTAACAGAACTGTGCAGCCAGCTGATATTGAAGTTCCTATAGTTAAAGAGTTGGTAATGATATGCTATACAATACTTTTTTATGTGGACTAGAAGGTGTTCCTTGTATACATGGCCATTTTGTGCAGCTAATATCTGATCTAAGGAAGCGAAGTGAGCAGGGTTGGGTCTAAAGAGTTACTCAAGTAGGTTAAGTTTTTATCAGAAGGGATATCAAAGGGTATGTTCGGTAGGTAAATTAATGTGTGGATGATACTCAGGGTTGTGGTTGCAACGATGGTGGCTGGTAATTGAAAAGTTGGTCTGGAAATATTGTATTAGGTGCCATTGACCAATAAATCTTGATGGTGTAGCTCTACATACTTTATGACACAGTAACCTCGTTGCTCATAACAAGCGAAAATAATGATCCTTACCATGGATTATAATGAATGCAGTTGTTTCCTTTGGAAAGATTCCATTTTCTCTGTAATTATCTCTTTTGGACGTTCTGTTGTGGTCAGGAGCGGGACAGATTAATTCACGTGACCTAGGTACAGTGTTTACCCATTGTGTGGGACAGCTGGTGATTGGCCTGGTCTGATTGCATAGTAGTTGCTGCCTGGAGAACAGTGCTATGTAATTCTACCATTCATCTTAGATGAATAAACTGACGAAACATAAAATCTCTATCCTTAAAGATAAATACCTACAACTAATGCGCGTGCACACACACACACACACACACACACACACACACACACACACACACACACACACTTGCGCACTAAAACAGCCTACTTGCTGCTCAAGCCTGCACAAAATGGTCAACTACTTGCACATCAGTTCTTATCAAAATAGTTAACCTATTGCACTATGTAACTTTGATGTTTTCCTGCCAGCCTTAGCACTACTGTTTTACTGCCATTGGCAATATTGCAAATAAGATTTCACTCAAAAGTTCCTTCAAATAAGCACCTAAACAAAATGTTTTCCTTGTGTTCATTTAAGAGCCTATTTCACAAAGACGACGCACATTCTAGTTCAGTACCTCCTAAACCATAAACTTAACTATGATGTATATAAGCACACAACCCTAGTAATTAGTAAGTAAACACATAAAATTCACAAACATATTGCATCCTCAGTTATCTTGGAAGTCTCTTGTATTTTATTAGTCCTGCTGATGTCCTGAGTGCATAGTAATGTGTCGGAATAAGTGTACGAGAGACCTGCTTCTTTTGTCTAATTTTTTCCTTCTTTCCCTTTCCCAGGCAAATACGGATTGGTTAGCATACCCATTGTCCGTCATGATACTTTGGTAATACTGATTTTTAAATATGGCTACTTACCTATTATTCCAAAGCTTTCATCTTTGTAACATTGCATGAAATATTTGTTTACTTTTCAATAAATTCTTTGCCAATGATATTATCTTTTCCTGGAGAGGTCTTACATAGCTCAAAAGGAGATAACATCTTCTGATTAAAAACCACCTCACTGGAGTATAATTTTTAAGTTACGTGTCACTGCTACACAAGGAAGTAATGCATACCAGTCATTATGATGACTTAATGTAGTAACTCAATAGTTTCCAAACCATATGATGGACTTTTTCAGCACATCAGTGTGTGTATTGCACTGTTTATAAATTTTTTAATGCGTAATAATCCTCACAACTGCTTTGTTACAACCTGACAAAATTTGTCCCTTGGTCTATCATCACTGCCTCGGGTGTTCCAAACGTTGATACCCATTGGGTAATCATCACATGGGCCACTGTATCTGCCTGTTGGACAGAAAACATGATAAATGATCAGTTATCATTAGCACAAAATGGTTTTCTAATGGTATTTGAGCAAACTGTCTGAGAGTGCACATGCCTACCCTTTGCATCTGTAATCTATGCAGTGTAATCTTTTGACAAATGAGTTTTGCTCTTTGAGCACATTGGATACAATTTTTTATGTAAGGATCAACATCTGTTTTTGTGTCACCAACCAATAATTTTCCCCAACTCTGTGTTCCATAGCCCAGCGGCCACTGTGCCCTGCTAGAATTGAATCATGAGCATTCTTCAACACTTCGTCACACAATTTCATTCACTACTATGCACAACCTACATCTTGTCTTCCTGTTTAGCTCTCCAGCTTCTGTGCTGACTTGTGGATGCTTAGTAAACTGCTGCAGTATGAGTCAGCACTTTGTGGTTCTCGTCATTCTTCTGTATCTACCCGAGCACATTTTTTAGTGTGTATCTTGTGACTAGACTGTCAGTGTTTCCGTGTGAATTACCTGATTGATGTACAACTTCAAAATCAAATTCACTCAGTCGCCAGGCCCTTCTAGTGAGACACCTAGTTGGATCTTTAAGTCCTAGTAACCATTTCAATGCCACATGATCAGTTATTACTACAAATTGTTGTCCATACAAATAACAGTGAAAATAAGTTGCTCCATATATTAGTGCTAGCATTTCTTTCTCAGTGGTAGAATAATTTTTCTCTGCCTTAAGTTGTTTTGATACATCTGCTATTGGATGTTCTCGTCTGTTTACCTCCTAGAATAAAATACATACCTAGGAAAAATTATTAGCCTGGCACTACAACATAATTTGCTTTTAGTAATCTGGAAAAGTAAAAACTGGGCTAGAGGTGAATAAGTTTTTTACTTTTAGGGAAGTTGTTTCATAATCTGGAGGCCATTGAAACATTACTCCTTTCTCCAGTAGTTGGTTGAGGGGTCTTGCAATTTCAGAGAATTTAGAATAAATTTTAGATAAAAGTTGGCTAGGCTTGAATATGAAAGCAGTTCCTTTTGTATAGTGAGTGTCAGATTTTTTTACAGGCTGACTGCTAATCATGTTGCATGTAAATGGCCAAATACTTCATGTAAACACAGCACAAGCTCTTATATATCCTCAGAAAACACAATATCCTCTAAATAAACCCTATATTGCTTTGGTTTTATTCTTCTCAAAACACTAAGGCAGATGACAGTTGCTGTTGTATTTCTCAATTCAAAAGGCACACAACAGTATTGATATGACTAGCTGGACATTGATAATGACTAGCTGGAGTTGAGAATACTATTTTCAGACAGTCTCTAATTGATGGTACCCACTTTTTAGGATCATAGTTTCAAAATAATTAATTGGCCTAGATTATCTTAAGGTCCCTGCAATTGTTTCCTGGTTTAAATTATGGTAGTTGGAATAAAATCTACATGCTTTACTGCCATCTGATGATTTTTTTGGTACAATGACAATGGATGCAGGCCAAGGGTTATTACTCTCTTCTATGATCCTATCTTGAAGCTGTTCATCTATAAACTCTTCCATGACAGTTTTCAAATGCTGTGGGACTTGGTGCAGTTTTTTACAGACAAGTGACTTATTCCCAGGGAATATGATATTTTAATAGTGTGGCAGGCAGCAGTCAAAGAGGATTGAATAACTTAAAATATTCCTCTAATGGTCTCACCGTGGCCCCCTTACTTTGTATCTCTAGACGTTGCACTTTCCTTGTCAGTGCAGTTAAATAGACAGACTGTCCAGGCATTGTACAGATCAATGTGAAAGTCCTATCTTGTTCATCTTCATCCAGTACTTTGAAGCTAGGCATCAGAGAATTGTGCCAGCATCACCTCTTAGGAATTAAAGTTACCAATACTGACAGGCACAACTCTGCTTCCACCAATTTCCCTTACCTAGGACAAACTATGTCATGTGAAACATTGTGCTTTATCTAATTCCTCATTCTCAGGCAAAGGATCAAATATACACAAAGAGTTTGCCAGAAGATCAGCTCCTACATCAGGCCAGATTAATTTTTCAGTACTGTTCGGTGTGATATATTGTGAGTTGGCTTTAAAGTATGTTGTACACATTTTAGGTGGCCTTGAAGAGATCCTTGCAACAGTAATGATTTTTCAGTGATAATCCAAATATGAAAACAGTTGTATACTATGTTGTTCTAAGTCAACTTTGGCATGATGTGCAGCTAGGAAATACGTATAAACAGAGTATGACTTCATAGCCATTTATAATCATAGGAGAACTTCTACCCTAACCTGGAAGTTACTTTCCCCCACTCAGAATCCTATCACTGCCAAACTTAGTGAATCAACATGACCCCTACCTATGCCATTTAATCTCCAGCTTGATGGATTCAATTCTACTTTAGAAGGTATATTCCTACTTGCCACCAATATGAGAGATCCAGTATCTAATTAAAAATCTGCAAAATTTTCCTCTCACATAATCAGAAAAAAAGTCTGCACCTGATTCCACACAGAGGTGATGTGTGTTAATTCTCACTGGGAGTGTGGTACAAAAGAGAGACTGTCCACTGTCCCTTTTACCAGGGGATGTGAGGTCTTGCCCTGTGACCAGTTTCTCTCTCTCTGCAATCTTCTGTTTGTACAATTCCATTCAGAATGTCTGAAACATTTACATGTGTGATACTGTTGTTCCCTTCAGTTACACTTCAACCCTAAAACATTTGATATCTGTATTAAATTTTACTCCCTTTTCCCATGGTTTGGTGACCACATCAATTTCTGTTAGTGCTGCCACAGTTTCTGTTGCTTCATTCAGAGTCTTTGAGAATTCCATACAAACCATATCTGACATTTCTGGCAGTAAACTCCACAAAACACATCAAGCAGTCTCTGTCCAGCTTCCTTTAATATGACCTTACTAGCTTTATCATCTTCAGAGAGCTCTTATGTTTTGGTATTAATTTTGTGAATGTGATAAAAAAAATTCTCTGTCGATTCTCCGTGTTTTGGAATTATCCCTTTAAGCTGCTCATGGTAGTATCTCAAGGTATTATTCCTCTACCAACCCGTGCCTCAAGTCATCCAACAGCTGTGCTTACCTTAATTTCTTGTGGCACATTACATATGCCCTAGCATCTCCTGTTAACATTGGTTTAACTACGCTTAGTTTTTGTTCATTATTCCAGTTTCCCAACCTGGCAGCTGTATCCAAATTGTCAATAAAATTGAAGATATATTCCCCAGATTTCCCGGAAAATGGAGTAAACAACAAAGCGATGTCAATGTTGGAGAAAGTTGCACTAGGATATGACCATTCCCTCCTTTTCTCTTAGCTGTGCTAATTCTGTGTGCAACTGAGTTACTTGATCTATCAGATTCTGAACACATTTTGAGCCAAAAGTTGTTTAGCCATATTGCCTATTTACTACCATCATAAGGATACAATTCATCCAAAAAATAATGTAGAAGAAAGAATAGGGATAGGGAGACAACCACAGTGGTCCAAAAACAAACTTTAAAGTCTTCCGGCTGTGTATCTTTACCTTCAAAAGTTTTTCCAACACCAGTTATAGCAGAGTTGCTGGGATAGCTGGATGTGGGCGGTGATTCTCTACCAAATATAGAAATTCTGCAGAAGTAGGCAGCTGATAGATACGACAACATCTTTACTGTTGTTTGCATACAATCATTGAGCTGTGAAGTTGCTAACATCAATGACAGGTGAGGTGAATATGCAATCTCATTGTCGCCCAGGCTGTCATCCTCCAGTCTGACCTTACTGGAAGAAGTGCTGAGTATGCACTTCAGTGGTGACTGTTGCTGTGTCAACAAGTCTGTCATTGTCAGTCTGTAGCATGGTTAGCCTGGTGAAAAAGTCTGCTGCTGTGAACACATCAGGATTTGTCTTGCCCCTAGTGGTCCAGGGCAAAGGAATCCTCCATTGGTCTTCCATGAAGACGGAACAGAAGTGAGCTGTCTAGCACCTGCATGCATTTCAAAAGTAGGTGATGGTAGTGGCAGCAGCATCATTGGCATAGTGTTGACCAACACATAATGGATTATTCATTAGTTCCCAGCATTTGATGATGAATGTTGCAGAAAGAATCTTATTTCTGGGTTAAGTTGAAATGTCTCGAGCTGTGCTTGTGTCGTCACTCAGAAGGTGAACAACACGAAAGTAGCCCAACTCTGAGGACTTACAGCATCAACAGGTCTCCATCTGTGGTGGTTGGCAGAGACTAAGCCCCGATTATAAATCTGGACTGTGGTGGATTTGAGGCCATTACAAGATGAGGAATATGTGGGCTGATTGCTGTGTATTCAGAATCAACTATTGAAGCAGATAATTTCAAATTTGATAGGAGATACATGACCCAAGGCTACCAAAGCCTCTGTGCCAGTTAAGACATCTTGGAGCACTCAAGGTGAGATAGTGAACCTGGTGCTGGATTGTAGTATGTGATTGGACTTTCTTGCCAGTGAATATTCTCCACAGCTGTGAAATTACAATATGGGGAATACTAAACTGTTGGCTCACCTGTATTATTTGTGATCTACCTCTAATCTGTCATTGATCCTGCAAAGCATTGTGCCATCAAGATCCATTTTGTATGTTATCATACTTCCCTTTAAATCAAATTCTGTGTCTCAAATGCCCACAAAACATTCAGTCCTCTACTGAAGGCCACTGACCATGCAAAATGTTGCAGATGCACTAAGCAGGCTCATACAGGTGTGCCTTACATGTTTTCATGTTATCCTATAACACTGTAGTTCATGCAGTGCACCAAGGTGCAGGATCCCCCCCCCCCCCCCCCCAATGGATCTCTAAGACATGAGGACATAGGGTAAAAGGGGCTGATTGCTACTCATCAAGTAACCTGTCTGACACACACACACACACACACACACACACACAGTGGAATGGCAGGGTTGAATGAGAGATCATTAGGCATACACAATATCAGTGGTGGAAAATTTTCTTTCTGTAGCTGGCTCATTCACAAACAATATGACGACACACTTTGATTTATCACTTATTTCATTAAAATTGAGTTGCGTGGGTTTTTCATTTAATTACACTGAGATAAATTTAATTTTGTCTGTCTTTCAGATGAGGACACACAATCGTTCAAAACTGTATCTTTCAAGTTTCATCGTCTTTTCAATATGCCTCCTGAAGAGAAACTGGTCAATTATTATTCATGCAGGTGCGTATGTTCATTTATAACTAGATAGTTCACTTACTCGTGTTGAAAATATTCATAGGAAGTTATCTGTTGTTATGATGAAATGAGTGGGTGTCACACTCTTCTTATAGCAGAAAAACACTGAAATTTTACTAGAGGGACAGCAAATGTTAATTACAGTACCTCCTGAAAAATTGGTGCATTTGTATGCTTTTTTTTATCTGTGTACATGGTGCCAGTCATGTAAAGTAATACTTTTCTTTCATTATGAGGGTTAGTGGCATATTGAGAGTGATACTTTCATTCACTGTACTTGCCATTATTTATGCTCTGTCATTATTCACTGTAATTTTCCAGTCCTGTTTGGAAGTTTTAGAGACTGGGAGAAAGCTTAAAAAATAGTTAGCATCAGTTTTTACTGTTAAGAGAAATTGGTGGTCTGTTTTGAGATATACAAGACTGTTTATAGTCATTAATTTATTCACACATGTTCAATACCTTAATAAAGTAGATCCTTCTAGAATTTTGAATGAATTAAGTTACAGATAAGACAGAAGTGGCTACTGCAAGCAAATTCTATGTATTATACTAAATACAGATTATGAGTAGTGTTCATCTACTCACACTGGTAATTGTAGGAACCACTATTTATTTAGGAGAATAAAAGCCATTGCTTTTACTCAAAACTCTAGCTGTAGTTTTTATTAACTATTTTATACTAAGCATATATGTAACTTTAATTATGTCAGAGACCAATATTAGCTATGTACGCATTGAAAGAGTTAAAAACCTGTCCAATATGAACATCAGTGTAAAGTGGAATTTTCAACTCTGACAAGTTGATAATTTTCAGGAGAAGTGGCTAATGAGATGTCCTGTTGCTTTGCTTTTTAATATTGAGAGATTTCTAGTATGCTGCCTGATGTCTGCATGTCACCTTTTGTAAATTCCTGTACTAGCATATATAACTCCTATATAAACTGTAGACATAGCCCATATGGAAATTATTTCTACTGCCATTACAGAGTTACACATTTCCATTGTTCATCATAAATTCATTCTTATTATTAATGATAAATCCCATTGGAAAGAAAATGTATTGGCATGCAAGTGTAAGAATCCAGAGGTTCCTGAAGAGGCCTATGCCAGGGACTTGCTCATTAATTTTATCCAATATTTTTACTAGGTAACTAAGATAGCTTTAGGTTAAATACTTTCTTGACCTTAACTACATTGTACTAGATAATTATGCCATAGGACTGTATTGAGCAAAATTATGCCAAGTATGCTAGCAACACAGTAAGAGAGATTTCTAAGTGCAGAGCAGCTAGAACTGACTTTTTGGTTATCTTATCCTCTAGCACATGCCACTTCAGTATTTATTGTGGATGCTTAGGAATTTTACATGTGGAGTTCCATTTAGTGTGTGCTCATTGGTCTTTACTACTGGTACCCAAAAGTATTTAGTTGTTTTGTATTGCTTAATATGAGTTTATAGTCAGATTAAAAATTAAGTTTCTTGCTGTGACCAGTTGTAAGACTGTTCCACTACTTTCCTGGCTGTATATGGTATGTACGGCCACTTTATCAGAATATATGTAGTCCTTCAGTGTCCCAGGTAAATCATTTATGTAGTCCAAGTACTGAAACTTGCAGGACACCATATTTTATGTTTCCCTCCTCTGATATTAATTTTATTACTGTTTCAGCATTTTTAATGCAACCTTCTGTTTTGTGTTTTTGAGGCATTATTCCAGTGACACATTTAGGGAATTTCCTGACATTTTAGTTCCCTCATAGAATATTATGATATACACAAGTAGAAGCCTTAGAACGATTACAAGAAAATGTAAATTGGATCATTTTTCTTACTTAGTTTTACCAGAACTGAGTTAGTGAGATCATTGCATTTTCTGTACAGAAACTTTTACAAAATGCCAACTTGGTCCTTCTGTTCTAAACGGCACGTGTGTCCAGCAATGTACTAGGAACAGTGTAAATGGTTCATTTCATGTAAATACTGCCACATTATCTGTGAATACTATAGATAACTGGCACTAATACCTGTGTTGCCTTTCACAGGTGTAACATATCCAAAATCTTCAGTTAGCCTATGCGAGGGAAGTTACGTGCTCCATCTCTCTGTTAATGTATAAACTTTGTTGTTTGTGTTGTTACATTTTAACTGTTCGTGCATCATACGTTCTGTGGACCAGCTCAACAGTTGCCTGAAGGAGTATAAAAAACTGTTTAAAATACACACCAAGACTGGCCCATGTATGAGACCAATAGTCATTAATCTGCTGTGCATATGCAATCAAAGTCTTTGCCTTGAAGCTATTATGCTGCAGCTATATGAGCAGCTGGTTGACCCATCATCTAGTGCTCTCAAAGATTCGGAACACTTCAGGATTTGTCTGTAATATGCTGCTTTGCACATGTTAGGAGAAAACTTTATCATTTGCAGCAGTTTGTGGTTGTAACTCTTTAACTCAGTGGAGTTGATAGCTGGCAAAAGCTTGAGAAATATCTTGGTTGGCATGGCTTGAAAGCAGAGAGAATTCTTTTCAACTAATTCACTTTCATGGAAATAAGACAAGCTTTTAACATTTCTTGTATTGCAGCTACTGGAAGGGTCGTATGCCACGTCAGGGCTGGATGTATTTATCCATCCATCACTTGTGCTTCTATGCCTATATTCTTGGTCGTGAAACCAGATTAGTTATCAGGTGGACTGATATTACGGAACTTGACAAAACAAATAGTCTGCTTTTCCCGGATTCAATTCGAATTGCAACAAGGGAGAAGGAGGTGAGTTTACAGAATTAAGTTTTCCCACTGCAAGTCTCCTCCATAAAATAATTTCATGTTGTACTCTAAATGTGATATACATATTAAAATATAAAACATCAAATTGGCAGATATGAAATTAATACTGCATTCATTTTTTTCCTTGGTATATATTTGTCTTAAACTTTAAGTCTTTAACTTAACATCAGCTTGGAATAGACGATAAAGTTTTCCATATCTTACATAACTAAATGTATTTACGCAACAGCTTTAAATTTTTGCTGTTTACAATACCATTTAATAAGGATCATTTACTACATTATGCTGAATATGTATAAAAATTTTATTTAATGAGTGCTGTTCTACTCCTTCCACTCTTCTTCTATCTTTAACCTCTCCTGCAATTTCTCTCAAATTTATCAGTATACATTAGTTTTTATCTTCATCAAATAGCAGATGTGATGTCATAATATTTTGTAAACTGAGATTCAAATAATAAAATTGGTTCTTTTTCAGTATTACTTCTCAATGTTTCTGCACAAATCGGAGACATTTGCCCTTATGGAGCAGCTCACAAATCTGGCAATGAAACAGTTAGTATTATGCTATGCAGTCCATATGTAAATTAATATTAAGAGAAATGTATTATTAAACTTAAATGATAATTCCTGTCTAAACATCTTTCAGGCTAATTGATGAAAAAGGGGGATATAACGAAGACAGAGAGCTGTTAAATAAGTTAAGGTTAGTAAAAAATGTAAAATTACATATGCAGTAGAAAGTACAATATAAGAATATACAAATCTGTAATTTCCATATATAGTGCCACACAACTTTCGTGAAGTTGAATTACTGAAAAGTTGAGCAATGAGTTTCTTTTGATTAAGATACCACACACATGCTGTCAGCTGTTTCAGTCATGAGACATGCAGTAGATTTATTGGTTCAATTAATCCCTCCCCCCCTCCCCCCCCCCCAAAAAAAAACCACTGGAAGTGGTTCAGCAGCTTGTTTCAATGGAATGTTACACTGCAAACCATCAATGCGCACTAACATAAACTGATGAGGTTTTCGCTTGTTGCTGGGTTCAGCAAGGCTCAAAGGATAAGAGTAGGCACTGGTTCCTTTAGTCTTCTTTTTGAAAAGGATTGTCTAACTCAGGCGTGGGTCCAGGATTCGATTCTTTCTTTCTCTCTCTCTCTCTCTCTCTCTCTCTCTCTCTCTCTCTCTCTCTCTCTCTGTGTGTGTGTGTGTGTGTGTGTGTGTGTGTGTGTGTGTGTGTGTGTGTGTGTGTGTGTGTGTGTTTGGGGGGGGGGCACAGTTTTACTGAATTTGCCCCTTCCCCCACACCCCTCAGTTCTAGCATGGTACACATGTGTAAAATATTTTAATAATAAATAGTTTGTCATCATAAAACATTTTAATTTAATAATAATACATTGCTTATACCAGTGAATAGCACAGTGCTCGCAAGCCATTCCCTTATAATTAGCACTTCCCCCTCCATCTGAAATTGCACAGTATTGTCAGTGTCTGTCATGCTGCGTACAGTTTTTTTTTTATCAGCATTTTAGTGGGATAATGTCCCTCCAACTGTTTCCTCATAGCCTAGTCTCTTGCCCCTTCACTTCCTGTCCAACTTCGAAGAGGTATCACAATTTCTCTAATCCATTTACTCACAGTAGTTTGTTCAGATTTGCTCTCCATAAAAATTTTCTGTTGGTCAAGTTGTCATTTTGGTTAATACTAAGTCTATTATTCTGCTTCAATAAGTAAATAAGTCAAAACAAAGGTAGTAATCTTGCTCGACATTTCACTTTTCTCCATGAAGCAGCACAGAGACATTAGTCTCATGATGAACTGTGTGCAGATAAGTTAAGAAGAGAGATTCAAAAGTTGCCTGGATCATCAAGTTTTGAAGAAATTAGCAAAAGCTCAGATATCCTTCAGCAACAGTGTACTCATGAAAGAATGTGCAACAGAAATGGTAAAAGCTGCTGAGCACTTTAAAACACCTGCTTTGTTCTGTAGTGGCTGTAAAATTTGAATTATTGATGTGGAATAAGCATAAAAAGAAACTAGACAATTTAATTCCAAACTGTCAGTATTATTCTTTGTCTATGGATAAGTGTCATTTCCCAAGTTGCTGCAAATGGAAACAAGAATATAAGGAAGTAAAATCTTCAAGATTTAAATCCATCATTGATGAAGTCACCAAAGAGTTTCATAGTTCCAGAATGCACAGAATGTGCATTGATATGAAACTTCCTAGCAGATTAAAACTGTGTGCTGGACTCAGACTCGGACTCAGGACCTTTGCCTTTCTCCGGCAAGTGCTCTATCAACTGAGATAACCAAGCATGTGCATAGGTAGTTCAGTAGGTAGAGCACTTGCCAGCGAAAGACAAAGATCCCGAGTTTGAGTCTCAGTCAGGCACACAACTTTAATCTGCTAGGAAGTTCCAATTCCATAATTGTTTTAAAGATTTTAAATCATTAGACCTGGTTATAATTTTGTTTAATATTCAGTGAACATTAGTCTTTGAAGTGATCTTCAATAAGAAGTGTGTAGTTTACAAAATGATCCATGCATGCTATTCAGAACAGAAAGATATGTCACACTGTTTGAAGTCATGCCCCAAGAGCGCTATCCAAAACTCACAGGCTTCACTCTTAAAGTAAAAATATTTTTTCTGATCAGCATATGTTTGAGAAAGAACTTTTCTACAATTACATACATTCAATCTGCTCAGCATAATGCAGCGAGCGATAAGTTGCTTGGATGTGAACTTCATTTCACTGCAGTGCATACTGAAAGTTGTATTACAGAACTTGTCAAGACAAAGTTAAATAAAATTAACCTAAATATTTAAATATCTCATTAACGTAAGCTCAAGAGTCTGTGATAAATAAATAAATATGGCAATTATAGTAATTTCTTATGCGACTTACATATAGGGATTAGATAGAGCTCATGATCCTATGATGACTTAAAATTGTCCCTGCTGTTGGTTGGTGTGGCAGTGTTGGACCGTAATGGCAACACACGAGTTAAGTTGGGGGAGGGGGGGGGGGACTCTTGCCAAAGGGGAATGTCTCATGAGCCATGCTTTGCAATGCCTCATTTAGCATAATGCCTAAGAAATTGCAAACCTTTGAAAACTATATGTCTGAAAGCTTTTGAAGTACATTTTTCACATGAATTATGGCAACACCAACTCTCACAACTTTGATAATGCCACGATTTGCGCAACATATGGTCAAAGTGCCACTCACAAATGTAAACACTGACCTGTGAACTATATCTACATGAGCACGTGTATAAGAGGAATGCTGTTTAATTTGTTTTTGCTTGCATTTGGGACATCAGTTTTTCTGGTTCCCACATCCCACCCAACACCACCTTCCTTCCTTAGTGGAGGGCTTTTCTCTTTCCATCTTGCCTCAACTTTGTGTGGTTTGCCAGTTGTACCAGTGCATTCATGCACTATATTAGATTTGTTGTAGACAGCAGACATGGTCAGCCTGTGGATGTATGTATTTGCTTCTCTACATGGCAGTCACATGCTGACCATTCAGCTATAGAGGCAGACTGTTGCGTCAGACAGAAATGTTGGACTACAAATGATTTTCAATATGTAGTTTCATATAAGAACTACTAAAACACCACAATTATGCAAACCTACCAATTGTTGAAGTTAAATGCTACTTAAGTTTCAACAAAACTATTGTTCAAGCATCTGCCAGTTGGGTCTGATAACTCCTAGAAAATTTGTGGTTGAAAACTTTAGTAAGTTTACGAGGAAAAAGTTCTTTCAAATGAGTGTCATGTGGTTACTTAAAATCTCTTTCTCTAAAGTAGCTATGGCTCTGAATCTGAATGTTTGTTTGAATGGTGCTTAACACTGACTATTAGAGATAGGAATGGGTATGTTATGGTTGTATTTTGTTTAACTTACAGTACAATACTAGACAAAATAATATTTATAAACTAATCATTAATAATATTTTTCATACACTTCTTATGCGTTCATGATAAAGATTCGCTTTACAGAGTGGTACTTTCTACACACCCTTATCTTGCTTGTAGTTATGAGATGTCCACTCCTATGGAAGGTACAGAATTCTTAATGTTTTGACTGCTGATAATTGGTTCAGTAACTCACTAGTGAAAAGTTTTTTCCATAAGACACCTGGAGTAAAAGTATTGTAGTATTCTTCACTTGTAATAATGGCAGAAACTGATTTCAGAACCTTTAGGCACTAATAAGATGAACATAATACTATTGAAATTTTAGTAATGTCTTGTCCATAAACTTATACATTAATCTATTAATACTACAATTTGAAATAGAAATATACCTAAAAATGAATGAGACTAAGAGGCATAAAGCTATTTCCAGTACAGTAATGTGTCCAGTATTACATCTATGCATTGATGGTAATGTAATTCATATAACCAAACCATGCACAAGTTAAATTTTATGTATGTGCAAACACATTTCCAGTACATGTGACTTTATAATCTATTATGCAGTTAATGCTCTTCCAGTAAGAATGTACCAAAGAAGCCATCATTCCTGAAGCGTGATCTTGATGCTAGAGCTCACTCAGAAGCATATCGCTTGACATTCCGGTTACCAGCTAGTGAGAAACTGGATGGTAGTATAGATGCTACGCTATGGACACCTTATAACAAGCGGCATGTTTGGGGACGCATGTTTCTCTCCCAAAACTTCATATGCTTTAGCAGCAGGGTGAGTCAACTTAGAATAATAAGGATGAGTGGTTTAATATCATTTTGTGAGTATAAATGTGAACAAGTGCAAAGGGCCTATTAGACATTCATGAACTTCTCTTCATTCTTTTGGATCTTTTGTTACTGTTTACTACTTCATATATGTCAACTTTTTTACAGTTCACAATGTGCACATTTCTCATTTTCTTTTAGGCACATCTTGAACACATCTTGGATGCCTTGAATATCTGCTCTAACATCAGCCATACTGTTTACTAAGAATTTGTAATTGCCGGAAGAATGATGATGTTTTCACAAGTCCATCATCTGAAATCTATATTTTCACATTACTGTGCTTATCATTGCAAGATGCACACTAAGCTCTAGTCAAAATCATGCTTTATGCCTATTGTTCTTTGAACTTCAGTGGTGTAGTTTTGTTGTATTGGTGGTACTTTATATTTTGTCACCAATGTTATGTAGTTACAATGTATTTTACCAGTGGATGGCTTCTCTCTCTTGCTTGCTGTCCTGCTTGGTGAATGCTTTAGTATCTTCCATCTTGACACCATCTTCATAACCTGATATGTTTACTCTGATTAGCACTCGTACCTTTGGGAGTGTTTTTAGACTGATTATCAAATTCATAGCAGTTTACAAGTAATATCCGAGATTTTGTCGGTGTAACCGATTGATGATATTGTTTTGGGCATCCAGCCAGGCTGCTGATTTTATTTTCGTGTGCAATATTATGGTAGCTAATAAATCACCTTTATCAGGTGCGTGACTGGTGATCGTTTGTGGTTGGAGTCCACATAGTGAATACACTCACGAGACCCTTACTCATGGCACCTGATGACAGTAATTGTGTCAGTCTTCAAAATATTATGAACAAAACTTAAAATGTCAACTTGGCTTGATGCTAAAAACACACACAGTTTGGAAATTTACATATTTTCTTCTGACTAGTACTGATTGTAGTTGCCTAATTTATTATTAATCCCAATTCTTCTTACTCACTGCGCCATGGGATTTTGTGTAGTGTACACCAGAGTGACATATTTTTATTTTGTGGTGTTTACAGATATCAGTTATGAACTGTTGTAAAACTAACGCTAGTTCTTTCTTTTTTATGCACATTTATTACATTCAGTCAGTCGCCAGTTACTGTGATTTAACTTTCTTAGGACTGTTTATGGACCAAAAACCATAATCTGTATGAAGTGTACGACATAAGACAACCACAAATTTATTATCGATTAAATTTAAGTGATCAGAATTGAAACAATTTTTATTGGTAGTTTTAGTAGATATAAAAATTCCTTTAAACATAAAACTGTTCCTGCATTTTTGAGAAATATTAGTTACTGATAGAACTTAAACCAAAGTAAGGTATCAAAATGAATTTCTCTACAGTTTCCAAGACAGTTCACCATGATAGTGCTGACACACTCATGACCCATGTACGAAACAGGTATACAAATAGTTTATACACTTTGCCATTTCAGAAATGCTCTACCCTTTGTTTTTGTCATGAAAATTGATCATCTTCTGCTGCCAAAATAAATATCTCCCTTCACTGTTGCATTAGTGAATGAAATGTATATATGCAGCCTATCAGTTGCCTTTTGTATATACTTTCTCAATGTACTTTAACACAGTATGTTTCTAAGGTGACTGCAAGGCTGAAATTGTACACTCAGTTGACCTAGTCAAATGTATGAGTTGCTCATTGTAGTTGCCTTATCCAAGCAGTAATCATAATACAGAGATTTGAAAATATATGTTCAGTCCTACTGTCTGGATTCATGTTAATAAATATCTTGCACACTGATTGTTTTGGAGTTTATATAAATTCTTTTTTTTAGCTTTCAATATTTAAATGTTCTTGTTTTTCCAGACATTCAAAATTGAATAAAACTTGGGACACATTGTTGTCAGCATTTTTCAAACTAAACTTTAGAAGAATTGAGCGATGTGATAGAGAGCAAAAAATTGCTGTTTCTAGGTGAAAGGCTTGGTCAGTCTGGTATTACCTTTGAAGGATATCAGCTTAGTAGAACGAGCAGAAAACCAGGCATCGAATCCAGCAGTAAATAATTCAGTTCTCATCACTTCGGCAAACCACACAAGTTTCCTCTTCGCACAAATTCAAGATCGTGATTTTGTTGTGCAAAAAATCTCGGAGCTTCTTGCCAGGACAAGGCTTGCTGCACCGTAAGTTAGATCTTTAAAATAAAATTAAATTAAAATACTTCTGATCTTTAAAGTACAGTTAAGTTTCCCATTGCTCTGTGTTAATAGGTCAGTGTACAATTCAGAAAGTGCTCATTCACCAACTTCAAGCAGTGGAAGCATTAGTCAGGGAGAGGAAGCAAAACCAGGTAAAGCACCAAGACATTTTAATGTAGTGAATTAGTAACTGCCATTATACATATTTTGTAAACTATAGTTATTTAGTCACTTGCACATAATATTTTGCAACAAAACGTTTATGGAACTTTACACACACCTCTTTTGTCAGTATTGTGTTGTGGGCATGGGATCCTAAGCCATTACAATACTTCTTCCTCTTGTCTGTTGTAGTTTCACTCGCTGACTACATTTTTGTCCAGACTTGCTCTCTAGGACACATTCCCTACTGACAACATAACATGCTCAAAGAACATTGATTTTGGATTATTTTACGCCACACATTTCAGTTAACTTATGTTGAATTGTCACTTATGGGTTTAATCTGTGCCTTTTCAAAATTCTTTGTGGAAGCACTGGTCTTGGGGAAAGTTTGCCAAATACCCAGCATGACACCAAGACTGTGTGGGGTGGGTCACCAGGTATCTGGTTGGTTGCAGCCTTCTGACTGTGCAGGGAGTGCCGTATTGATTCCTAAGCTGTTACCTTACCTCCCTGCACGTGCTGTAGAGTAGGTGTCCATCCATTTGTGGGCACTGGAACTCCAGGCAGTGGCAATCTAGTCAGCTGGTTGGTGCTGTGGCTAGGTGGCACCTGTGGGGACAGCCTATTTTCTGAGTAGGCTGTGAGAAGGCTGATACCTGCGCAGTGAAAAGACCAAAGTTTTCAGCCAGTGGCAATGAGACCTTGGCAGTCTATTTAGCTTGACTGAAATTCTTCAGTGCAGACTTTTACAACCAATTCTGGTTCTTGGCCACACTATGGGAGGAAAGGAAAACCAATTGAACTGCAGAAACGTATTCCCTGCAGTTCCTGGTTTGCATCCCTGGCAGATGGAGGGTATTTTTTATTTATTGAGCCATTGTCCTTTGTGGAGAATATTTAAAATGTATTTAGAGAAATTTCTTCCCTTAGCAAGTCATAAAGTGGTTCCATTTTAATTAAAACAGCAAATCCTTCCCAATTTCAAGTATGACACTCTTGTAAAAAAACTTGGTACTGTACCTGTTACCATAACACCCAATAAAAGCTTGGACATGGTACAGGGTTTAACTTTCCATCTGGACTTAATGCTACAGATGGATGAAGAACTACACAAACACTTAGAGAAGGAAATATCCACTTCATAATTGTGCATGGCGAGGCCTGCCAGACAAGCTTTGCACTGGAGCATTCTTCCTTGGGAGGGGGATGTGCTTCCTGAGAAAGTAAAAATCATGATTTACCTGCATATGTGTAGCTGTATATCCCAACCCTGATGTGGTGCTTCAAAAGCTTATGTTTTGGATATAGGACTTTCCAGTGTACAAACAGCTCATTTTGTGGAGTCTGTGATTGGCGACTTCATAGAAACACCCCTTGTCAGCTACCAATTGTACGTGTCAGTTGTGGAGACGATCACTGTCCCAAATCCCAGACATGTGCTACCTTAATAAAAGAATAGAAAATCCAGGAATGTAACATCTCCAGTCACCTCTCATATTGTGAGACTTGGAAAAAGCACAATTCCTGCTATTCTATCTCAGTAGTACAGCTTGGCAGTACCTAGAGTACTGCAGCACCAGCTTCAGGGACCTCGACTCCCCACACCTGGCTGGAAAAGCAGAGTTCTATTCTGACTTATGTGAGGTCCCAAGGTTGCCTCCTCATTTTCAGTTACTACCCTCACAGCAGACAAGTGCTCACAAGAATCTCGGCCTTCTAAAGTATTCTAAGAGAAAAGAAGAAATGTTCAGAGAAGACTACCCTTGTGACCACAGAAGTGCCTTATCCCTCCTCACCATCAGACTCTGAACCTATATTTATTGATATTGTACCACCTCCACTGGTGACACAGTGATCTTTGGGTCTGACCTGTTCTCTTGGCGCCTCAGTGTGATAATTCAATGGAACTTCAGTGGCTATTATTGTCACTAGCCAGAACTGGAAATACTAATATCTTCCTGTTCTGTCACCTGCCTTGCTCTCCAACAAATCATTTCATTTATGTGTATTTTCCAACACTTCAGGATTACCATACATTCTATAGGAACTGTTCTGGCCCGAGAGAGCACCTGGAGGTGTCTATAAATTGGTTCACACAGATGTCATCAGTAAGTGTATTCCCCTCTATACTACACTGGAAGCTCTAGCAGTGTGAGTGTGAATGATCCTGATGATCACCATTTCTAACATTTATTTGCCCTCCAGGCACGGCACTTACTGTGAGGTAGCCATTTTAAACTGACACCTCACCACCTTCCCTTTTCTCCTAATTGAGGAGTTAAATGCGTACAACCCTCTGTGGGGCAGTACCATGTTGTTTGATAGGGGCCTTCTGAATGATCAGCTTCTTTCCACACTCAACCTCTCTCTCTTCAGTGACTGTAAGCCTACCCACTTCAGAACAACACATGGCATCTCTTCAGTGATCAGTCTTTCAGTCTCTTCCTCCAATCCTATGGCTTCATTACAGTGTATGCTACATGATGATCTTTGTGACAGTGACCACTTACTAATAATGCTGTCACTTTCTTGTCACTGCTTCACTGGCTACGTGGCACATTGGCAGCTGTGGGCCTCTGCTGTCACCTTTCCCCTTTCTTTGTCAGATGGCTTCAGTGAGGTTGTGGGAGACATTCACACTGTGATTAACTACACTGCTGGGACTGCTCTCCCACTCCCCCCCCCCCCCCCCCCCTTTCTAGGTCCCATATTCTTATAGTCACTACCTTGGTGGACCAAAGACATTACAATAACTGCTCACGATCGTCGAAGTGCCCTGCACCATCTCAAATGACATCCTTCACAGATGCCCTCATCACTGTTTAACAGCTCCATGCAAAGGCTCACTATGTAATTACACAGTAAGAAGAAATGTTGGGAGTTACACATCTCCTTTATGGGAACATACGCTTATTCATTTCACATGTGGGCCGAGCTGCTTAGTCTTCTGGGCCACCAGAAGCCAACACCTGTTCTAGGTCTATTGATGCATTGGTCCCTACTGAACACCTTGTGACACACTTTGTGACAGTGATGGCTTCCTCTTCTTACCTGGCTGCCTTTCGAGCACGTAAAAACAAGTTGGACATCCCCTATCCTGAACC
This sequence comes from Schistocerca americana, assembly GCF_021461395.2. Taxonomy (NCBI): domain Eukaryota; kingdom Metazoa; phylum Arthropoda; class Insecta; order Orthoptera; family Acrididae; genus Schistocerca; species Schistocerca americana. The sequence continues at coordinate 655,643,366 of NC_060119.1, read as the reverse complement.
CCATAACCCTGAATTATATACCGAACCTTCCACTGACTGAAACTGCTTCAGGCTGTTGCCTCATCAGACAGTATAGCTCTGATTAGAGTCTTAATAAGATGATTTGATATCTGAATGTTACTCAGACTCCATCTGCTAAAGGTCTTCAAATTGACTTGGTTAGAAGGTGTTTCCTCTTCACGGTGGAGAGGTAGTGTCATCTCAGTTGTTAAATCAGCCAGTAGTTCTTCTTTTTTTTTTCTTTTTATCCACATAATCACCTCTTGGTGTCATCACATTTCACTTACCCTATGTGTCTGAGGCTTTTGAGGCTCCCTACTGAGTTTTATTCATCATTTTTTATCCCACTGATTATTTTGGCTTAGAGTAGGTACATTGCTCAGCTCCAAGAGAATGGCATCCCTCAGGGCTACACACTGAGTGTCACCCCATCACCATCAATGGGATAATGACTTCCATTGGACCAGTGGTCACCCATGCTCTCTATGTTGATGAATTTTGCATTTATATAGCTCCCATTCTGCAGGGCTGACTGAATTCCAGAATGAAGGACATTACAGTACATGCACATGCCGTGCAATCTTTGTTAATTTGTTACCGATCATGTAGTACATATTTTCTAGTTGCTACCTAAGATGCCACATCAGTTACATAATACCCTTTGGGGCCAGGATTCTTTTGCTGGATATGGGCTTGTGGACCCTGGGATTCCTGAGCTGAGGGACTGCTAAGTTCCACCAGTCCTCTGTCACCGTAAGCTGTGGGAATCCTTCAGCAACCACTGTATGGCACAGCAGTGGAATGTTGTGTGTCACAGGGGACAGGGATCTCAGCTTGGCTACCCATATCAAGAGATGATAAAAATCTCTATAACAAACCCTTCAGTCTTGAGATTTGCTGTGTGCCAATGAGATGCTTGGCTGTTGATGTGGAACAGTCATTAACAGGCAACCTCTGTGGAACCTGCTGCACCTCATTTGAACAAAGCTTACTTAGACACATGGGGCTATGTCTGGGTGGACTTTCCTTTCCCTAGCAGCTCGAAGGCAAAGTATTGCCCATCGTCCACTAATGGAGACAGAAAGTACACAGTCTGATGATGATGATGATGATGATATCATCCACTCTGATGGCTTTCTCGACACTTCTTTGGAGGCAGTGGACCTTGGTGTTCAACTGGGAAAATCATCTCACTCCAAGACTGATCCTCCACTCATTGCGGGCTCCCCTCCCAGCAGAAAGTTGGGATGAAAGTGCTACCCAAACGACAGACTGCTTCCATCCTGAAGTGGAACATTAATGGGATCAGCACATATGTGAAGGAAATGGAACTCCTAGAACAGGAATGCACCCTTTGCTTGTGTTTGCAGGAAACATATTTTACATTGTGTGATGCCCCTATACTGTGGCGCTATATGCTTTGTTGTAAGGATGCCTGACTGGGGAAGGGGCCAAGGGAGGGGTTGCTGTGTTTGTCAATGTCAATAATTCAAACCACTCCTCTGCTCTCATCCTGGCTACTGACCTGCAAGCAGTTGCAGTTGAAATTCATGTGTATTGGAGGATCACTGTTTGCTCACTTTATTTGCCTATGCAAGATTCAATAGATTCTGAGGCTCTCGCAGATCTTACGGAACAACTCCCATGACCATTTCTCCTTCTGGGAGACTTCAGTGCCTATTCTGTCTCGTGGGGCTTGACCTCTGCCAGCCCTCGGGGTCACATTTTGGAAAGCTGAGCATCCTCAGCACAGGTACTCCCACTCATTTCTGTGCTGCTACAAGGTCACTCTCAGCCATTGACTTCTCTTTCTGCTTTCCAGCCCCTTGTGGACTCTGTTCAGTGGGGAGTCATTGACAACCTTCACTAGTGACAACTTCCCACTCTGCATTCATCTACTGGTTGGAGCTTTAACTGCACAGAATCCACCAAAATAGATGGACAGCAGGGCCAACTGGATGCTGTTCAGCCAGCTAGCTGTGTTTGAATACCACAGCAGCATCCAGGAGTGGGTGGACCACATCACACGAGTGATCCACCATGCCGCTGACTTATCAATCTCATAGCCCTCAAGTCATCTTTGAGGCAGCCTGTTCCCTGGTGGATCAGTGAGTGCCACTCAGCAATCTAGGAAGGGCGTGCAGCTCTTAGACAGTTTAAGTACTGCCCAACAGCAGACAACCTTGAAGTCTTTCAGGTCACGAGAGCCAAGGCTCAACACATCAACTGTTCCACTTCTACAAAAGTCTGGGAAGCCATCAGGAAGATTACTGGTAAACTCAGTTATTTACCAGTAACAGCAGTGCTGAAACAGGGGTGTTTCCAAACATTTGGAGACAATGGCAGAGCTTTTTGTAGCGGCTGCTGCTGGTGCCAGCCAGGATCTGGCATTGCATCAATCAATCATCCCTTCAGGCATGTGCTCAAAAATACCCTCCATATTTTGGATCTCCGCAGACGCAACAGTTGTGCAAGCAGAGAGATCCATTTGGAACTCTACTGGGGTGGTGTAAACTAGCTCCTGCACATGACCACAAAAGAAAAAAAATCTGTTGTTGTTGTTATTGTGGTCTTCAGTCTTGAGACTGGTTTGATGCAGCTCTCCATGCTACTCTATCCTGTGCAAGCTTCTTCATCTCCCAGTACCTACTGCAGCCTACATCCTTCTGAATCTGCTTAGTGTATTCATCTCTTGGTCTCCCTCTACGATTTTTACCCTCCATGCTGCCCTCCAGTACAAAATTGGTGATCCCTTGATGCCTCAGAACATGTCCTACCAACTGATTCCTTCTTCTAGTCAAGTTGTGCCACAAACTCCTCTTCTCCCCAATTCTGTTCAATACCTCCTCATTAGTTATGTGACCTACCCATTTAATCTTCAACATTCTTCTGTAGCACCACATTTTGAAAGCTTCTATTCTCTTCTTGTCTCTTATCGTCCATGTTTCACTTCCATACATGGCTACACTCCATACAAATACTTTCAGAAACGACTTCCTGACGCTTAAATCTACACTCGATGTTAACAAATTTTTCTTCTTCAGAAACGCTTTCCTTGCCATTGCCAGTCTACATTTTATATCCTCTCTACTTCGACCATCATCAGTTATTTTGCTCCCCAAATAGCAAAACTCCTTTATTACTTTAAGTGTCTCATTTCCTAATCTAATTCCCTCAGCATCACCTGACTTAATTCGACTATATTCCATTATGCTCGTTTTGCTTTTGTTGTTGTTCATCTTATACCCTCCTTTCAAGACACTGTCCATTCCGTTCAACTGATCTTCCACGTCCTTTGCTGCCTCTGATCTTCCCCGAGGTCGGCTTCTACCAGTTTTTCCATTCGTCTGTAAAGAATTCGTGTTAGTATTTTGGAGCTGTGATTTATTAAACTGATAGTTCGGTAATTTTCACATCTGTCAACACCTGCTTTCATTGGGATTGGAATTATTATATTCTTCTTGAAGTCTGAGGATATTTCGCCTGTCTCATACATCTTGCTCACCAGATGGTAGAGTTTTATCAGGACTGGCTCTCCCAAGGCCGTCAGTAGTTCTAATGGAATGTTGTCTACTCCCGGGGCCTTGTTTCGACTCAGGTCTTTCAGTGCTCTGTCAAACTCTTCACGCAGTATCGTATCTCCCATTTCATCTTCATCTAGCTCCTCTTCCTTTTCCATAATATTGTCCTCAAGAACATCGCCCTTGTATAGACCCTCTATAAACTCCTTCCACCTTTCTGCTTTCCCTTCTTTGCTTAGAACTGGGTTTCCATCTGAGCTCTTGATATTCAAATGGTTCTCTTTTCTCTAAAGGTCTCTTTAATTTTCCTGTAGGCAGAATCTATCTTACCCCTAGTGATATGCGCCTGTACATCCTTACGTTTGTCCTCTAGCCATACCTGCTTAGCCATTTTGCACTTCCTGTCGATCTCATTTTTGAGACATTTGTATTCCTTTTTGCCTGCTTCACTTACTGCATTTTTGTATTTTCTCCTTTCATCAATTAAATTCAATATCTCATCTGTTACCCAAGGATTTCTACTAGCCCTCATCTTTTTACCTACTTAATCCTCTGCTGCCTTAACTATTTCATTCCTCAAAGCTACCCATTCTTCTTCTACTGCATTTCTTTCCCCCATTCCTGTCAATTGCTCCCTTATGCTCTCCCTGAAACTCTGTACAACCTCTGGTTCTTTCAGTTTATCTAGGTCCCATCTCCTTAAATTCCCACCTTTTTGCAGTTTCTTCAGTTTTGATCTGCTGTTCATAACCAATTGATTGTGGTCAGAGTCCACATCTGCCCCTGGAAATGTCTTACAATTTAAAATCTGGTTCCTAAATCTGTCTTACCGTTACGTAATCTATCTGAAACCTTCTGAGATATTTTTGGCCAGCAAATTGGTCCATGTTGTCCAATCCACCTACATGGATACACCTGATTTAAGTAATTTCATGTTGTGGTATCATAGCGTGGAGAAACTCTATTCTTCTGTAGCCATATGTTTACTCTTACTTCCAGAGGAAAGTCTTGAAGTAGCTCTGCCAGAACCTTTCTTAAAAAGACTGTCTAATTATGGCCATTTCAATTATCAGGTAAAATGTAGTCCTATTATTTGGTTGTCTAAAATTCCCACCCATACACTAATCTTAAATTTATCTTGACTGCCATGCTTGTAAATCTGATGTAGGTTAGCACTGGAGCAACAAACTTTTCTTTTTTTATGTATGTTGTAGATTATACCTTGATTAAATATCAATTTGTTGGTAAACATAAAAACTCATAAAACAAGTAACAACAAAGTAGAAATAATTTCGTACATTAAATCTTGTGTGATAATTAACCTTGATTTCAGAACTCTGCATATCTGACTATTGCGTTACCTTCCCTCAATACGTTTTTTTGTCTTAAGTGCTTAGTCACAGAGTTCCTGTTTCATGCATTCAACAATCCACTCGTAGCAGATGATATGTGAGACATAAAACACATTTTAGGAAACATTCTGTGTAAATATGTCTTGCTGCAAACACATTGGAATTAGCAAACAATAACAGAGAGACATGTCTGCAAGCTCATTAAATAGAAACTGATTCATCATAGTCTTGTATTACCACTACCACAGCATATTGGATAATGCTTGGATGAAAGTGCGGAGTAGCATAGTGGAGTGATGTAGCAGTGCCCCCTACTGGCAAGAGAGGAATCAACAGGCCCAACTGCTGCATGTGCAGTGAGGTGTATCATCTGGTAACAACATATGTTCAGCATTTGTCATACACTTTTGCAGAATTTCCTGATATTTGCGGCCTTATGTGTCTTATATTAAATCACTTGTCTCTGCGTCATCTACATCACTTTGTTTTGTTTTTAAATGTATGTGCATTAGTAATTGTGTTAATCACATGATAGATGAAGTTATGTATTTGTAGCTTCTGACTAAAATATTGCTGATAAGTGGTGTGGCAGTGTTGGGTACAGTAACATTGTGTATATATGTAATGGATGAAGTAAAGTTGAAAACTCATCATATATATTATGTGTTGAGCAGTTAACAAGCATATAAACAAGACTGAAAATGTTATTAAGCTTCTGTGTGCAGTCCTCCTTCAGAGTTCAGAGCCCCCTCAAACGCGCGCGCGCCCACACACACACACACACACACACACACACACACACACACAACACACACACACACACACACACACTCTTTCACAGACAGGCACAACCTTCCGAATCTAGTCTGGAGACAGATTTCCCTATTCCTTCAACCATAGCTACGAATCAGCTGGAAAAAGTGATATCCTGCTGCCAACCAAATTTACAAAATATCCATCCTTAAGTTCCACTTACTTCAGTAGTACAGAATTCAGCAGGTTGCTAGGGCACCTGAGGTGGTGCTTCACTGACACGTTCTGCTCCTAAGGCACCTTACAGTGTATCCATTGTGGGGATCTATACTCACTGCACAATGTGTGGCAGGTTACAACACATGTGAGTTGCCTAAGGTGGAGAGTCAATGTGGGGACTGGCTGCCTGGCCTTGGCCATGTACTGTGTGTGCAGACAATTGGCCACTCCTTCAGCAGGGTTTGCACAGCACACGTGGAGAGATGTTTGTCAGTTATCAGGAGCTTCAGTGTTAGGGGCATTATAAAGCCATTTAGGAAAATAGGGCTGGAAAGAAGTTCAGTGTGCACTTGGTATGGGGGCCTCATTCGAGATGTCAAGGAAGCTGTGGCTGCAGCTGTGGAATGCACAAGGTTCAGTCATCTAATTGTGTGGCTCATATCAGCACCAGTGATGCCTGTAGCTAGGATTCTGAGGTCACCCTCAGTTTGTGCAGACAGCTGGCAGAAGTGATAAAGGCTGCTGGCCTCACTCGCAGGGTAAAATCAGAGCTCAAAATTTGCAGTACCATATCCAGCACTGACTGAGGTCCTTCAGTTTGGAGCCTAGTAGAGGGTCTCAACCAGAGTCGCTGTTGATTCTATGATGTCTTGGCTGCATATTTCAGGACCTGGAGGGGTGGAAAATTGTAGAACTCTCCTTGATATGTCAGTGGTACTCTACACACAGGAAACAGCTACTCGTGTAGCTGGCTAGGCAATAAGTTGATGTCCTCAGATGATTTCTCACCAGTCAGTACTCAGTGAGCAAAATCAAATCACGTACAAAATAAAGACACTTTGACTGTAAAAATTTTCACAGTTAATTGCCAAAGCTTTTGTAACAAAAGTTTCAGAATTTGCCCTTACCGAGAAAGTTGTTGTACTCAAATTATTGTTGGAACCAAGAGCTGGGTGAAACCTGAAATACAAAGCTCTGAAATATTTAATAAAGTATCAAACATATATCAAGAAGATAAATTAGATGCTATATGAGGAGAGTGTTTGTTGCAGTTGGTAAAAATATTCTCTCTATCGAGGACAATATTGACTTTAATTGTGAAGTTACCTGGACATGAGTAACTAGTGTAGGTGAACACAAGTTAACCATCAGATGTTTTTATTGGCCACCTGACTCCACCATAACAGTAGTAGAGTTTGTTAAAGAAAGCTTAGGCTCAGTTATATGGAAGCACGTAAGTCATGCAATATTAGTTGAGGCAACTTTAACCAACCAAATGTACATTGGGACACCTGTGGATTCATTGCTGGTGCTACAGTCAGTCAGTCTTGTGAAACAGCTCCGAACACGTTTTCCAAAAATGATCTTGAGCAGCTAATTCAACAGCTCACATGCACTGAAAACATTTCAGACCTTGTAGTTGTGAACAGGCCTGACATTATCAACAGTATCGGTATAGAGACAGGAACTAGTGATCTTGATGTCATAAAAGTGACAATGGTTATTGAAGTTACTAAATAAATCACTCAAGAAGGCTAGGAGAGTACTTATGCAGGAAAATGCAGATAATCAATTGTTAGCAACTCATGTAGCCAGTGAATGGAAATCATTTAGTTCAAATATGACAGATGTAGAAGAGTTATGGGCATAGTTTTTACTGATCGTAGATGGCATGCTGGAGGTGTATGTGCTGAGTAAGTGGGTTAAGGACAGAAAAGAACCAATGTAGGTTAATAACAACAATCAGAGAATACCGAGGTTAAAAAAAGGATGTGGAAAATTCTGCTCCTTCGTAGAACCACTGACAGGTAGAAGGCTTCTATCCAGTCATTTGTTGACGAGTTAGTGTAGCAATAGGAGACAGCAAAAAGGGAGGTGAAGTTTTAAATTTTGTGTTTAAGAAATCATTCATGCAGGAGAATCATGGAGGCATACTATTGTTTGACTGTTGTACAGACTCCCCTATGGAGAACGTAGTAATAGGCATCCCTGGCATAGAGAAGCAACTGAAAGAGTAGGAAATAAATAAGTTGCCAGGTCCAGAGTGGAATTCGGTTGTACAGCGAATACTCTGCAGCTTTGGTCCCTTACTTAACTTGCATTTATCGCTAGTGCAAAGTACCAAGCAACTGGCAAGAAGTGCAGATAACTCCTGTATATAACAAGGATAAAAGAATGTACTTTCAAAATTACAGACAAATACCCTTAACATTGGTTTGCTGCAGAATTTTTGAGCGTATTCTCAATTCAAATATAATAAATTTAGTTGACTGAAATGCTTCTGTCCACTAATCAGCATAGATTTAGAAACCATTGCTCATATGGAGCTCAGCTTACCCTTTTTCACATGATATCCTACAAACCATGGATGAAGGGCAACAGGCTAATTGCTTATTCCTAGATTCCAGAAAGTGTTGATTTGGTGCCCCACTGCAAACTGATAATGATGGTCCAAGCAGATGGAATAGGTTCCAGATATGTGAGTGGCTCAAAGACGTTTTACGCAACAGAACCTAGTATATTGTCCTTAATGGCGATTGTTCATCGGAGACGAGGGTATCATCAGGAAAATCCCAAAGAAGGTTAATATGGCTGCTCTTGCTCTCAGTATACATAAATGATCAGATAGACAGGGTGAGCAGCAATTTGTGCCTCTGAATTTTTACTGATGACATTGTAGTATACAAGACAGTATCATTGTTGAGAGATAAGGGTACGGGATGAATTGGCAGAATTTTGATGTGATGAACAGAAGATTGCTCAAATAAATAAATAAATAAATAGGTATTTCGTTGCAAAGATATATGAAATGGAACAAGCATGCAGGGCAATAATACAGAAGGTGAATGGTTGACTCCGGTTTATTGTGAGAATTGTAGGACAATGTAGCTCATCTATAAAAGAGACCGCCTACAGAACACTAGTGATACCCATTCTTGAGTACTGCATGAGAGTTTGAGATACCCACCAGGTTGGATTAAAGGAAGACATCAAACCAATTCAGAGGCGTGCTGCTAGATGTATTACTGGCAGATAGGATCAGCACATGAGTATTGTAGAGATACTTCATGAACTCAAATGAGAATCTCTTGAGGAAAGGCAATGTTCTTAATGCAAAACACTATTGAGAAAATTTAGGGAACTGGAATTTGAAACTGACTGCAGAATGAGTCTACTGCCGCAAATGTAAATTTAGTGTTAGGACTTCAAAGAAAAGAGAAGAGGAACTGGGACTCCAACAGAGTTACATAGACAGTTGATTTTGTCTCACTACATTTGCAAGTGGTACAGGAAAGGAAATGACTTGTACTGGTTGAAGGTATACTCGTCCATGCATCATACAGTGGCTCACAGAATATGTATGTACATGTAGACAAACCCTTACCATGTGGATCATACCTCCGTGGAAGACCCACCTGCAAGACCTGCCATCTGCACTGTCCCATTAAATCCTATTCCAGCCAACCACAGGTATAACCTGCCCTATAAAGGGCAGTGCCACCACTGTAAATGGGATTATGGGATTGTTACGTATTTGCTTAGCTGTAATTTTTGCACAGGCTTTTATGTGTGTGTGTGGGGGGGGGGGGGGGGGGGGGTTGGCATGAATCTGAATGAAAGACACTGCCAAACTAGCCAAGAGCAGAACTGATCAACCAGCAGCAGCAGGACACACCACTGAGCCCAGAATATCTAAATTCAATTTCATCCTTGAATTATATTGATATAAATTGTCCTTACATTACATCTTCTGTCCCACAGTCCTCCTGGCCTCAATCTCCTCGGCCTCCATCCCACACCCACCTCCACCATTGTCACCATCAGGGCCAGTATAACACATACTCATATTTGTTTTTGACGTGAATAGGAGGTACATCCTTAAGACCAGAGCCAGATATGGTGTCAGTGAACCAGAAGTGAAACGTTTACTATGTAATAAATTTTAGGTTATGGCTCCAAAATTAACTTATGTCACTCACAGAGCATACAACTAAAATCTGTTCACTTCTTATTGTTCCCTGAGCAGAGGTGTGTGTGCAGTGGGACACCTGTAATAGCCAGCAGAGCTGGAAACAACATTGCCGACAGTATCATCGCTTCTGCTGTACACAGTAAAAGAAGAGTGAGTGACTTACTTGAAAATGCTTTGTCAAAAAGGAGTGTATAAATTGCCAGTGCCTATTTAGTGTGTCTTTAGTACGTAAAGGAAAAACAGCTATGATCGAATGTGATTTCCAAAATGCCACCACTGTGATCTATGGCTCAAAACAAGTAGTTTCGAAAGCAGTTTCATTCATTGTAGCAAAAAGCACAATTATAAGGTAAATGAAGTTGTTGGAATACAACCAATGTGAAATACAATGAAATGGGATATACAGTTTGTGCAGTGCATTTTTTTGGTTCATCTACAGAGTAAGGTTTGATAGTTTTTTCTGTAATCTCTCAAATATTAATATCTATATAATGGAAGGAAACATTCCACGTGGGAAAAATTATATATAGAAACAAAGATGAGGTGACTTACCGAACAAAAGCGCTGGCAGGTCGATAGACACACAAACAAACACATGTGTATGTTTGTGTTTGTTTGTGTGTCTATCGACCTGCCAGCGCTTTTGTTCGGTAAGTCACCTCATCTTTGTTTCTATATATAAATATTAATATCTGTTTATTATGAGTTCAACAATGAGAAAAAAGGAATGAAGGAAAGCTCAGGAGGTTACAGACAAGGCAGAAAAATTAATTTGGAGAACTTTGACAAGAAGAGCAATGTAAGTGGTATTAATAGCAGATTCAGGGGAGAGGGAAATGTTGGGAACAGGGGGGCCTTCATCTTTCCAATTGCAAATGTCCATTAATCATTATGTCTGAATTTAAAATACTATGACATGTGCATATCAGTGGATATTTTACTTACACTTTCCCTATTTATTACAAAGTATTTTTCTCAGTGATATTCTTATTGATGTTAAGGAATTGTTGGGCCATCGTAAGCTGACATTTATCTGTATTTCTTTATTATAAAGGTTCTCATTTTTGTAGGTATTTTCAAGCTGATACAGGTACATGTGAAGTTTTGTGTAGGCTTGCCATCAGTGTCAGCAGCAATCTTTGCTATTTTGAAAGACACAACCAAGGTGACCAATTCCAGCACTTCCTTTGCATCTGTTTTACACTACTGAAGGCTGTTTCCAGTAAGAAATAGATTTTGTGTATTATTTGTTTCCAACATATTCTCACACTTCCTCATTTGTACAGAACTTTTATTGTGTTGTTTAATTTATCCTTTTGGAACCAGCTGCCCTGGGTGGTGCTGTGGTTTGCTTACACTTCCCCTAGAGCTGGCCCTGGTCATCATATCATCATATTCACAGTTCTCTCTCTCTCTCTCTCTCTCTCTCTCTCTCTCTCTCTCTCTCTCTCTCTCTCTCTCTGTCCCTCCCTCCCTCCTCCCTCTCTCCCTCTCTCCCAACCCACTCCTACACTTAAGAGTGCCATGTGTACGTTGTCCTACCTATGCTAAGGTAAGCTCATCAGTCCCACTTTCATCCCATCCACTTGCTGCCTCTCCCTCCCTCACTGATTTTTCTGAGGCTGAAGTATGACTACCTTTCCATTGTTCAGGATATTACAAAATTCCTTCCTTTTGATAAACTTATTGATTTGCTGCTACAGTCCTATATATCCGGTGAATGAAATTTAATGACTGAAATTCTGTACCAGCAAAAACATGAAAACATGTTGTCCTGGAATAGTAATTACGCATTGTAGTGTCTTGATACACAGGCAGGTCTGAAGAAGAAAAAAGAAAGAAAGAAAGAATCTGCCCAGTAATGTGAACACAGGTGAGCTTCCTCCAGTGTTTTTGTAGTTGAAGGAAAGAGCTTGAATTTCTTTGGTTTAGGGCTGTGATAGTGGGCAATAAATCTGCCTGAGAGCTAGATGATTTACAACTCAATTGAACACTGAATTTTTAAATTCTGGGAAAGGTGCAAGGATTATTCTTGAATGTTTCTAGAGAGAGAATTTTGTGTCAAGTGTGCATGTGCCTGCATATACACGTGGTTTTTGCTTTACAGTCTCTGTGCATGTGCATTTTTTTCCCTTCTGTACAATCATAATGAACTCAATAAAATAGCTTTTTTCATTCTTGTCTTAAATCAGTACAAATTATATGGAAGGTGCAATGATGGCATTTGAGGCATTTATGCACGAGATTGCATTATTTATTGCTCAAATAACTGAATGTTTGAACAAGTGTGGTGTTGCAATGAGATTGATGTAAGATATTAAGGGCTATGAAACATGCAGGAAAAGACTAAAGGTTTATATACTTAATTATAATTCTTCTTCAGAAATGTACAATCAGTCCAGGCTGTGTGAAGATTGTGTGCCCTTATTGCTGTTTGTTTCTTGTTGTATCCTTATTCAGTGAGTTTTGTGATGTGTATTTTTTTTTTTTTCTCTGACTCATTAGTTGCTGTTGCGTACTTGCCGGAATGGAACCCCCAGCCACCAATGATGACATTGTTTAACTGTGAGACTTCGGCAGAATATGTTAAACATCAGAAAGAGAAGTTGCGAAAATGGGAAACCCATTTTACGGAATATGGAAGAGGCGTATCTATGTATCGAACCAGCGAGTTGGCAAGACTTGTACTAGGTGGTATACCTGATGAACTCAGAGCAGAAACGTGGATGGCTTTTTCAGGTATGGAGACCAATTTATTTGTTAGCAATCCATTTGTGAGTTTGTCACTGTTAGGCCATAGCTTTCTGCTGATATACATCTACAGAGCAACAAGTTAAGTGTTTATCTTTTTCTGTATTTTCCTCATAGTACACTTATTAAATTTTGCTGCTCTGTTTAAGAGCTTCAATCTCAAGTTTTTGTATGAGTCAAGTCATTCAGTCTGTAGCGCAGTAGTTGCTCACTGAACAGCCAGCTGCATACCGCATTAACACAGCAGCGTCCATCAGTGACACGTCAGGAGGGTAGTAAGTTACATATCTAGAATTTTTTCTGATTTTGTAGTTGACTTCTTCAGTTAGTCGTGCTAGGATGGCTAGGATGTGTGCATGGTGTGTGTGGTTGCAGGAGGAGCTGGCCGCAGTTAGCGAGCAACTGGAAGTGCTTTTGGCTGTGGTTAGTCACCTTCAGGCTGCTGAATCAAGGTGTAGCGTAGGGGACTGATAAACTCAGATGTTAAGTCCCATAATGCTTAGAGCCATTTGAACCAAGGTGTAGTGGTGGTGGAGAATGTGGCATGTCACATGGGACACCTCAGGTGTCACTTGTTTTGCCCAAGGGCTCTGCTTCCGAGGCACCTTCTAGTGCACCTTATGTGGCGGATTTGCCCTCACAGCAGCGTGAGTGGCAGGTGGTAATGCGTTCGTGTTTCTTGAGGTGAATACCCAATGTGGAGAATGGACAGCTGGCGTCACCTATTCGCCCTGAGTGGACAGGAGGCTGCTCCTTCAACAGGATCTGAGCAGGCAATTTGGGGGGGGGGGGGGGGGGGTTTTACTAGTTATTGGGAACTCAAATGTTGCACATGTTATGGAGCCTCTTAGGCATGATGTAGTATTCAAGGCTGGAAAGAAAGCCAATGTGCACTTAATATGTCTGCCAGGAGGGCTTCGTCTGAGATCCGAGATATGGAGGTGGCCTTGCCTGCAGCTATCAAGAGTGTAGAGTGCAGGGTGTAGACAAGTTGTGGCTCACGTCGGCACCGGCGTCAACTGTTGCATGGGTTCTGAGGTGATCCTCAGTTTGTACAGACAGCTAATGGAGGTGGTTAATACTGCTTGCGTCATGCACGGGGTGCAAACAGAGCTAGCAATTTGCAGCATTGTTCCTAGAATTGATTGGGGTCCTTTGGTTTGTAGCCAAGTGGGAGGTCTCAACCAAAGGCTTCATCGATTCTGTGGCAGTTTTGGCTGCAGATTTCTGGACCTGCATTATCCTTTGGGGATTTGTAGGCCTTCTCTTGATAGGTCAGAGTGCACTACATGAAGCAAGCAGCTACTCCGGTAGCAGAGTACTTGTGGAGTGCACATGAGGGTTTTTTAGGCTAGGCATTAGTTTGAAATGCTCTGATGAACACTTGTCAGTTGGTTGATATGCAGCAAGGGAATTTAAATGGCATTCAGAATAAAGACATTTCGGCTGTAATAATTTTGTCAGTAAACTGTCAAAGTATTCATAATAAAGCTCCCAACTTTACAGCCCTCCAGGAAAGCTCTCACACTCAAATTATTCTTGGGACCCAGACCTAGCTGAATCCTGAAGTGGAAAGCTCTGACATACTTTGTGAGTCATGGCACATCGGAGATCATATTAGAGATCATAGGAGGGGAGGGGAGGGTGTTCATTGCAGTTGACAAAAATATTTCCTCTAGTGAGGTCAAAATTGAGTTTGACAGTGAAGTTACCTTTTCACGTATAACATGTGTGGGTGAAACCAAGTTAATTGTTCGATGTTTTTACATGCCACCCGATTCTGTTGTGATAGTTCTAGAGTCATTCAGAGAAAGTCTGTGGTCAATAGCACGTAAATACCCAGATCATGCAACACTGGTTGGAAGCCACTTTAACCTGCCGAGTATAGACTGGGATATCTATGGGTTCATTGAAGATGGTACAGACACAGTCATGTGAAATACTTTTGAACGCATTTTCTGAGAACTGTCTTGAGCAGCCAGCTCGACAGCCCACATGCAGTGGAAATATCTTAGACCTCATAGCTACAAATAGGCCAATCATATCGACAATGTCAGTGTAGAAATGGGAATTAGCGATCATGATGTCATTATAGCAGCTATGATTATGAAAGTCAATAAATCAGGCTAGGAGAGTGTTTCTGCTAGATAGAGCAGATAAACAGTTATTAGTATCTTACTTTGTGAACTGGCATCATACAGTTCCAGTGAGGTGGATGTAGAGGAATTATGGGCAAAGTTTAAGCAGATTGTAAATCTTAGTCAGGAGAGTTATGTGCATAGTAAATGAGAGTTATGTGCATAGTGAATGGATAAAGGATGGAAAAGACTAACTATGGTTTAATAATAAAATTCGGAAGATGCTGAGGAAGCAGAGGCTGTTACACTCTCGGTTGAAAAAGGTTCACACAAATGACATCAAGTACAGGTTAGCAGAGATCTGAGTTTCTGTGAAAAGGTCTATGCGTGAAGCATACAACTACTACACCGTCACACCTTAGCAACAGATCTGATGGAGAAAAATCGCTATGTAGGTCTAAGGCTTCCATTCAGTCCCTTGTTGACCAGTCTGGTGTGGCAGTCAAAGATAGCAAAACAAAAAGTGAAGTTTTAAATTTTGCATTCAAGAATTCATTTACAGACATTTGTACAAACATGCCGTCATTTGACCATCGGACAGACTTCTGTATAGACGACATAGTAATAGTTATTCCTGGTGTAGAGAAACAACTGAAAGATTTGAAAGTAAATTATCACCAGATCTGGGTGGAATCCCAGTTTGTTTTTACAAAAAGTACTCTATGGCACTGGCCTCTTACCTAGTCTGAATTTATCGCAAATCTCTCGCCTAGCATGAAGTCCCAAGCCAGTGTGTTGTCCTCGTCAACGAGTGTTCATCAGAGACAAGGGTATCACCAGGAGTGCTCCAGGAAAGACTGATGGGGCCGCTGTTGTTCTGTATATACACAAATAATTTGGCGGACAAGGTGGCAGCAGTCTGTGGTTCTTTGCTGGTGATGTCATAGCATATGGTAAGGTGTCAAAGTTGAGTGACTGTAGGATGTTACAAGATGACTTAAACAAAATTTCCAGTTGGACTGTAACAGTATTGTGAAAAGGAAAGTTGCTACTCACTGTATATTGGAGTTGCTGAGTCGCAGATAGGCACAACAAAAAGACTCATAAATAATAGCTTTTGGCCAGTAAGGCCTTATTCAGAATTGGACTGCAAACACACTGATACACTGTCCCACAAATGCAGCTCACACACATATGACTGCAGTCTCAGGCAGCTGAGGCCACACTGTTTGTGGGAGTTGTGTTTGCATGAGTGTGTATGTGTGTGTTTTCTATCTAATTCTGATGAAGTTCTTACTGGCCGAAAGCTATTATTTGTGACAGTCTTTCTGTTGTGCCTGTCTGCAACTCAGCATCTCTGCTGTATGGTGAGTAGCAACTTTCCTTTTCACAATATTGTTACATTCGATCCTGGATTTTCCATGGTTTAAAATTTCCAGTTGGTGTGATGAATGGCAGCTAGCCCTAAATGTGGAAAAATGTAAGTTAATGCAGATGAGTAGGAAGACCAAACATGTAATGTTCAGGTACAGTATTACTAATGTCCTCCTTGATACAGTCAAGTCATTTAAATATCTGGATGTAATGTTGCAAATCGGTATGAAATGGACTGCAGTAGGTATGGCGAATGGTAGACTTCAGTTTATTGGGGGAATTTTAGGAAAGTGTGGTCCATTTGTAAAGGAGACAGCATATAGGATGCTGGTGTGACTGTTCTTGAATACAGCTCAAGTATTTGGAATGTGTACCAAGTTGGATTGAAGGAGCACATTGAAGCAATTCAGAGGTGGGCTGCTAGATTTGTTACCAGTAGGTTTGAACAACACGCAAGTATTATGGAGATGCTTTGGGAACTCGAATAGGAATCCCTGGAAAGAAGGCAACGTTGTTCTCAAAGAACACTATTGAGAAAATTTAGAGAACCGGCATTTGAAGCTGACTGCCAAAGGAAACTACTGCCGCCAAAATAAACTGTGTATAAGGACCATGAAGATAAGGGAAATTAGGGCTCATATGGAGGAATGCAGACAGTCATTTCTCCTTTGCTCAGTTTGCGAATTGAATAGAAAGGGAAATGATGTAGTCGTACAGGGTATCTTCTGTCATGCACCATACGGTGGCTTGCAGAGTTTAGATGTAGCTGTAGAATTTTTGTTGTTGTCTTGGAATTTTAGATTACTGCTTATGGTGAAGGTCTTTTCACTGTTGTGTATTTATGTGCTAAGAATAAATGCAAGATTTTAATCCCTATAATGTTCTTATACTTTAAATGAAATAAAAAGAAAAGTAATTCATAAAATAGTTAAAATCCCAAAAAGACAGCAAAGCTGCCCGGTTCTTACCTACTGTAGGTGTGAGAGTGAGGGTGAGATTGTGCTGGGGAAAGGGGCAGGTCACTCAAAGCACAGGCTAAGAGGGACCCACCTTTTATGAGGAGAATGGTAGCTAAAAATGAAAAAAGGGACCTCAGAATAAATGAGAGAGAGTACAGTACTAAGCATTATGGAAGCTTTATTTCAGACATTACAGTAGGGACAGAGTTGGGCTGATTAGAAGAAGATGAGAAAATGAAAAGTAGAAAGAATAATCCAACAAATAAAAAGTGTGTGTGTGTGTGTGTGTGTGTGTGTGTGTGTGTGTGTGTGTGTGTGTGTGTGTGTGTGAGTGAGTGAGTGAGTGAGTGAGAGAGAGAGAGAGAGAGAGAGAGATTTCCATCTCTGCTGGAGTTGGAGAGAAGTTGATGTTGGGGTGAAGGGATTATGTGAAGTGTTGGTGTGGATGTAACAGGTGGTCACATCTCACTTCTCATGTCATAGAACACACCCAGTAGGTGGGTACGGGGCAGACCCAAGGTGAACAGTTATTGTTTGATCAGTGATGCATTCTGTCTGTCAGTTTTATTGTAGTTTTAGTAGTTAGTTATTTATTCTGCTCTGTGCCCTTCTTACCCCTCTCTCCTTTCTTTCCCTCCTCCCACCTTCGTCTGTCCCTCCCTCTCTCTCTGTCTGCCTGCTTCCCTCCATCTCTTGTATTCAATGCACTGAAAATATTTTTAACACGATATTTGCACATATACTCACCAAACAGCACCATTTGAAAGCACATAAAGACTAGAAAGTCCTAGCATTCAGAAGCAGGATCTCCTCTCCTGTCACAAGAGAAAATGCTTGAACAAGAATAGACTGGTAAGGCTTCAAGATGGAAGCTAACTCTAGTTAGAGTTACCAGGTGAAGTCCTTAAATGTTATTTATCTATCTTTCCTAGGAGGAGGAGCCCTTTGTGCTGGAAGCTAGTTTTGTCTTTCTATTCATTTCTGTGTGCTGCACAGTGGTGAGCAGATTTTCTGTCTATATTACAAAACTCTTAACCAGCTGCTCTTTGTACCAAATAAGTTACATTCTACAATTGCATTTGTTTCTTCAAATATATATTTCTATAGGTGCTGCAAATGAAATGGCAGCTAATCCTGGTCTTTACAGACTACTTGTAGACCAGTCATTAGGCAAACCATCGACTGCAAATGATGAGATAGAGAGAGACTTACATCGTTCCCTACCTGAACATCCAGCATTCCAATCAGAAGTTGGTATCTCAGCACTGCGCAGGGTACTTTCTGCATATGCATGGAGAAACCCACAGATTGGTGAGTCAGTTTTCATTCTCTTATTTAAACGAAAAGGTTAGGTATTATTAATTTATTTATCTTGATTCGTTTCACATCAGCAGGCGGAACTGCATTTCATAACTTGAGTCCACTTTAAATATGGTGTCTAAGGGTTGAAACACACCTAGTGATGTTGATTCTGGAATGACTGTATGACTAAATAAATTAAAAATGAATACTACAGACCCAAGTCTAATTTAGGCCAGAGTCTGTATCTAATATCTGAGGTTTGTTGGAGGGATAATGAAACACCCTGAATTATTTGTCATGTGTCTTCCAGGAAGACATTTAGTTTCAATATTATTTAAGAATCAAGGTTTGGTATTTTGTTGTGAATCTTGTGATGAGTGACAGTAATCTAGTAAACTGAAATGTGGGGGTTGGGAAGGAAGAAGATCATACTGGTGAAAGGCCTTGAGTTTGATGAACTACGTATGGAAAATGGGAAAGCTTTGATCAGGTTACACAAAATCTGCATTTCCAAAAGTGAATGTTATGTTTATTTTTATAGGTTACTGTCAGGCAATGAACATAGTTGCGTCAGTACTTCTGATTTACTGCTCTGAAGAACAAGCATTCTGGCAACTTGCAACACTTTGTGAGAGCTTGCTCCCAGACTACTACAACACTCGTGTAGTTGGAGCACTGGTAGACCAAGGTGTTTTGGATGACCTCACATTGGAACACCTACCTAGTCTACATGCACGGCTCGATGCACTAGGAATGATACGCATGATATCTCTGTCATGGTTTCTCACCATTTTCCTCAGGTACTTTAAAACAGATAATATTTTATAAAAGTTGTGGTAAATTCATTTACTGTTAGTTTTTACCAAAATTATTGCAACCTGAGATTGGTAAGTAGAAACTGAAACACACACACACACACACACACACACACACACACACACACACACACACGACTATTTCTTATTTTCATTAACGACCTCACTCTTCGTTCTGATACAAAAAGTAAATGTACCCTTTTTGGAGATAATACTGCAATTCTCACTGCCGAATTATCAGACAACAATATTGAACGAACTATGAACAAGGCTTTCAATGAAATTTTAAATTGGTTTTCTTCAAATGGTCTCTCACTCAGTGCAGAATAAAATTTATTATGTGAGATTCCGTACATCACAAATAACTCGTGAAGAAATTAATGTAAAGTGTACACATTAACCAATACAAACAGTTCAGGCTACAAAATTAGTAGGTGCCTATATAGGCAGCAAATGTAATTGACTATCCACATTCTTCATCTCTTTAAAAGACTTAGCTCAGTAACATTTGCACTATGAGTTATTGCTTCTGTGACTAACGTAGATACCATTAAGGCTTCCTACTTTGGTTACTTTCATTCATTAAGGTTGTTTTCTTTGTATTTTGGGGAACTAACCTCTCGTAGAAAAAAAATTCAGTGCACAAAAAAAAAGACCATTGGAGTAATGAGTGGTGTCCATCATAGACACTCTTGCAGAGACTTGTATTGAAAGATGAGGATACTTACCACCTCCTCGTTATGTGTTGTTTCCTTGTTGACCATTGTGTGTAATAATTTTTCTCTGCACAAAGACTACAGTGAAAATCATGACCACAGCAAAAGAAACAAAAACAGCCTGTATATTGAATTGAGGAATTTAATCTGGTTCAAAAAGGAATTTATTTCTCCGTTATTAAGTTTTTTAATGCACTCCCACCACATATCAAACTACTTCTCAAACAGTTGCCAAAATTTGAACAAATTGTGGAAGATTATGTAATACAGAATTCTTTTCGTATGGTCGTTCAATTTATGAGAGAAAATGAATATAGCCATTACATACAATTATTGTACAAATATTTTTAATTAATTTTGTTTTGAGAAGTATCATAGATATACAAAAATTTGTTTCTTGGTGCTCGTGTATTTACTTACCATAATACTTAGCTTAATTTTGCTTCCCGTGTGTATCACTGATCCTTCCTCAGTGTAACACAATTATCTGTTAATTGGGGTATATGTCCTTTATTTGATAACTTTGTTTACATTATATCTTTTATTGTATTTATGTAATTTATATCTTAACTGTGTACAGTTTCACACACTCCAGTCATAGCAAATTACTCGGCACATGTATCTACAGAAAAAAATAAATAAATAAATAAATAAAACACACACAGACATGGTAATGTTTACTCATGGCGGCTTTTATGCCAGAAGTAATAGTGTGGTAAATATTATTAGAAAATAGTGGTAAACAATAACACTCAAGTAAAAGTACTGTGGCATCAAGAATGAGATCCTGGCAAGTGTCTGATATCTTCAGTACATATTACAAATCCATTTAGTAAGGAGCATAGTGCCATTCTGGGATTCATTGTAAGTGCAAGTATCAGTAGGCAGTTGATAATTTCAAAATATGGAGGTGAGGACAAGTAACAGCAATGCTTGAAATGCGTGAGAAGTTGGTTGGGAGATAACTTGCATACAGAAAGAATTATTCTTAACCATAAGACCTTAGGTAACACCACCAATCACTAGCAAATTCAGAGTAACATGACACCCATTTGAACTTTTGACAGAACAATTAGCTTACAAACCTTTCCCTAAATCATTGTAGTCACGGACCATGTGAAATAATGTATACCTTTTTTGTATCCATTGCATTGCTTTCCACCATGACAAGATCTTCTTGTGATTCTGCTGTTCAAGACTTTCTGGATGTAGGAAATTTTGGTGTCTTAATAATTTATGAAGTTTAAATTATGGTAAAATGCATAAATGACATATTTTGGAGGTATGGTTTTTGTTCTTGAATTAAAAGAATTTAGAGTAACTGAATTTTTCATTGGTGCTTGGTAGACCTTAATAATATCAAAATAAAGTTCTACAAAATTATATTTATTTCTTCATGAACTGGCTTTCAGTTTCTCAGGTCTTCTTCAGGTGACAACTGAATGTTGCAAACACAGATAAACGTGGTGTGCAATGTACATAGATACTATTTGTATAAAAGACACAAAAATGACACAGTGTTAAGATGGAAAACATTCATATGATGCAGTATATGAAGTTTACATTCCGTTAAGAAAATGAAAAAGATGACCCTACTGGAAATACACACACAAATGGCACAGAGTGCCATCTTAGTATTAAATTATCAGACTTGGTTTTCTCTTTTCCCCTTTGTTAAATTAAATTTTCTTCACAAATGTTAAATTCAGACTAAATTCATCTTATTGCTCATCAGTTATTTAATGTATCTCCAAATAAAAGCTTTGCTTTCCCCATTTTTAGTTTATGTAATTATTTCTTTGTAACAAACTGTAATGTTTTCCTGTGTACGGTGTATATGCCCCCGGACACTGGGAAAAACCTAGGAAATTTTTCGTCCACAAAAACTCCAAAAACTTTCCAAAATTCCTTGAATTTTTCATTGTTTTAGTTTTCAGTTAAATTTTTGTAATTTTGACTGATAACAACTGATACTCCAACAAAGAATTTTACTTTGTCCCACTGCTGCAGAATAATGCTCCAGCAATAAAACATAAATGAGAGAATAACATGAAAATAAAACTGTAGTTGCAAAGAAAATGTACCATTTGCAAAAAAAAAAAAATTTTTTTTTGCAAAAACACAGGGCACACACAGGCCTCTGCTGACAGTAAAATGTGTCAAAGGCTATAGCACAAAGACTGTACAATAGTTCTCAAAAACAAACTGCTTTTGATGAGGATGATATCACAACTGTTTAAATTTCTAATAAGGAAAATATTGTGAATGGTGATTTGGGAAACTTTGAAAGTAAAGTAAATTTCCTTTTACACAAGGTGCATCATGCTATGTGTGAGAATGTGTGATGAATTTCTTAAACCATGGAGTGCTTTAATCTCATTCAAAACTTAAAACTTTGAGGACTGGCCACTTACAAAAATTTTGGGTCCAGGAGACGAGCCATTATGTCATTATTTAAAATTATACTGGCACATTTGCATTTGATGTATCTTAAAGGGTAACATATGTTAAAGGAAGACCAAGGTTATCTTTTCACATTTATTATACTTCTTTAAGGGTTACAAATTACGTGATAACAAAGGAAAAAAAGTATAATAATCTTGGCTGTTAATTTTAACCTAAAAAAGTATAAATATCCATTAAAAAGTGTTAGTTGAGTTCTTGAGCAATTTCAGACATAACTGGCTTTTCTACAGAAATATCAAATTTCTTTATGGAAAATGTAATCAGTCAGGTAGCCTATGAAACGTTCGGTGCATGGCAGTGAACTTTTTTATTTATTGATTTATTTATTATTATTATTATCATCGAGTTGAGCTACTATGGACTGCGCGGTAACAACCAACTTCTTGTTCTTGTACCAGCTTTGACTTCCTGCAGATATCTTCTGAGCCCACCAAGAAGTGCCTGTTTATGCCCTGCGAATAATGGTCCTCCCTGTCTTTTGGACATTGATGACATTTTAAAACCTTGTTGGTGGTTCACTAATCTTCTAACTTTGTTCCTGTCAGGAATTTCTTTCTCTGAGATACCAATCTGTCTAAGATCGTTTTCACATTCTTTGAACCTTCTTGGCCTTGTTTTCTTAGATTGGATGAAACTCCATATTCTTTTTGTAAGTCAATCACCATCTATCCTCATGAGGTGACCGTAAAATAACAATTTTCTCTTCTTAATGGTTGCTGTGATAGGTTCTGCCTTGCTGTCCAAGTCCTCATTTGCTCTCATTCGCCATTGTCCATCAACCCATCTATTACCTAGGATTTTCCTTAATATCCTACACTCTCACTTTTCCAGCCGCTCAGCTTGACCTTGTCTATTCATGGTCAAAGTTTCGGATGCATATAAGCTCGCAGGTTTTACAACTGTAGTATGATGTCGGAACATGGCCCCTATACTCGAGACTTTTTGTTATAGGTATTCTTTGTCAGTTGGTATGCTTGGTTTAACTTCCTCATCCTGACATTAATTGCTTCTTCTTCTAATCCATTCTCATGGATGACTTCACTGAGATACGTGAAATTCTTAACTCGTCCAATTTTTCCCGGATTAGTGATCCTCCATTCAGGTCTATCACAGATGCTCTTCATATATGTGTCTTTTGAATAGAGATCTGGAGTCCAACTTTTTCAGCAATTTCTTAGGTGAACACATATTTGGATAGGAATTTGTCAGGTCTCAAGTATGAAATGGATGTCACCACCTTACACTTGAGGGTAGCTGCGTCACTTGGCAGGGGTTGCCGCTAACCTCCTGTGCATTATACTGGACAGGGGGTGGCGGAGGGTGCTTGTGTGCATTGATTGCATTATTTTGTGAGCAATCCTGTAGACTGTGCTTTGCGTTATTTGAACAGTTAACAATTACTGAGCATGTCTATGCATCACTGTGCTGCATTATTTAGGAACAGTTTGTAGGTCTGTAGTGAAATTATTTGGGAAAATTAGGAGTTGTTTGCATGTCTGTAGATTGTGTATTGTGACCCCAAGAACATAAGGATGAGTGTTTTGTCAGTGTGATAAACATATTAAATTGCTAAATAAACTGTTCCAAAATAAATAGAGTGCACTGCGGATAGCCTATTGATCTTGTTGACTGCTGACACTGTCACAATTTATAATTGTGCTTGTCAAAAATATTCAGCTGCTGCAGTTTAACATGTGCACTTAGGACCCTGTTGAACCATACCCTTGGAAAAAAACAGTAAAAATTTCTTGACAATCTGTATTTTATGTGAAAGCTTAGCTTTTCTTTTAGCTATACTGTACCTATAATTAACTTAAACCATTAACTTTATCTGTTTGTGTGTTTGCTGTTGTTGCTGTTGGCTGACTGCATCACATGTCCTATGCTCTGAATACCTGCTGTCATTGGCTTGCGAGATGAGCTAGCGACATGAGCTATGATTGACTAAAGTACATCACAATCTCGATTTCAGTGCTTTGGAAACTATCGTAATGTATTTGGTGGAGTTTGTATTTATACTTTCATAACACAAAAATATCCAATGTACATGTTACTGCGCATCAAAAGTGTTCCCAGAACAATTATTTTTGCTGGGTTTCATTTCCAAAAAAGTGTTGGAAAATTCGACACTGGTGTATAAAACCTTAACAATTCAAAGGATTGATAAGTTTTAAAGCTCCATGGGAAAGTATATTGTCACTTAACATGGAAAAGAGGTACTTTCACCTAGGGTATAGAGTATTTTCACTCGTAAAAGTGTTATTTTCACCCGAGAAAGTGTATTTTCACCTGGTATATTTGTAACTGGGAAATCCAGAAAAATATGGGATTTATTTTTCCTGCCCACATATATACCCTGTGTAAACACTGTGTCATTTTTGTTTCTTCTGTACTAATAATAACTGTGAATGTCATAAATCATGTTTATTTGTGTTGGATACATTCAGTTGTCACCTGAAGATGGCCGGGGAAGCCAAAAGCTGAGATTTTACCAAATAAATATAATTTTGTAGAACATTAGAAAGGATGTGGTATTATTGTAGTATCACATCTAAGTAAATCAGTTTCATTATGGGGGTTTCATTTAATTTTATTGCCTTGCATTCCCTAAAATTTAAGAAGTATTAGTTCTCTAAACAATTTTAGGCCAAATTCTGTAAAATTGGGACACTAAAACTGTGATGATAAATTAAAAATGTAAAGAAGTTTCAAATGTGCATTTATGAAAATCTGGACGTATTAATGTGGTTTTTGTGAAATGAGGACTGTTATAAACAGGCTGATGTCCTGAACTTGCTATGTTTCAAGGGACATAAATTAGAACATATCAAGAATCAAATATAGGAAAAAAATGGAGAAAAGAAGAATGAGATTAGGGCATTTATGATCCAACATGATGAGAATAAAAGTTCACAGTTTGGTACTAAACAATTCATACGTCTGAATTCAGGATTTGAGAAAATTCTGTATGGTAGACAGGCTTCTTTGTGCTTTACAGTCCTTCTACCAGGTACTGCCATTTGTTTGGACTTGTCCATAAAAAAGAGAGCAAGAAATAGATAATCTCACAGCTCCCAAGATTTATTTTCACTTAAAACTCGGCACAAACGCATTAAATAAATGTGGCGTCAAAACCTGGAAGTGCATTAACTCATCACAGGCTAAGGGAGGTAGGTCAAGAGGAAACTGTATCACAATCCAATACCAAGCAAGAGAGCAGTGGTAATGGATACAGGCCAGTCACAACAGTAAAACAAAGAAACAGTGTCAATGCAAAGAATTGAATAGTTCATTAGTAAGGGCAGACTGAGACCACTGTAGAATGCTGACATAACTACACCTGGAGTGGCAGGCAACACAGATTGAAGTATTTTACACATGAATGTTTGATGTGCCTATTGAAAATTGCATTGCCACAGTTATCAGTAGAGAACTGGAAGATTCTGCAGTTATTAAACTAAATTCATCATTCCATTTTAGATATTGCGTTGCTAATATGAATATTGTAAAACCACCACCACTATCACCACTGCCAGCCTTTCTTCCCAATACCTTCTTCTCTTTCACTCACATTCCTCATACAGATAGTTTTTTACTAAGGGTACATGTATTAAAACTGAATCTGATATTGTACTGTTATCTTTCCCAGTGTGATGCCATATGAAAGTGCTGTCAACATAATAGACTGCTTTTTCTATGATGGTGCAAAAGTCATATTTCAGGTAAGTATTAAATTGGTATTTGTACTCCAGTTGAATACTGATTTTTCCTGAGATAGGTCAAAGTCGTTTATAAATGAAGAACTTTTTTGGATTGTGGTGTGTATATCTAAAACTACACCTGTACTCTGCAAACCACTGTGAGGTATATGTCAGATGGTGCCTCCATAGCTCCACATATTAGATTAAATTAGATTAGATTAGTACTTGTTCCATAGATCATGAATACGACACTTCGTAATGATGTGGAACGTGTCAGGTTAATAAAAGGTGTCTCTACAAGATATTACATTACACAAAATATTACATGACACTTTTTTTTTTTGGGGGGGGGGGGGGGGGGGTGACGAAATTACCCACTTACTATATCCAAAAATTCATCTAATGAGTAAGAGTTGCCATTAAGAAATTCTTTTAATTTCCTTTTATATGCTATATGGCTATCTGTCAGACTTTTGATGCTGTTAGGTAAGTGACCAAAGACTTTTGCGGCAGCATAATTTACCCCCTTTGAGCCAAAACATACTTTGTACACTTGGCTTCATTTTATGGAACGAAATAACTGTTTACAAAATATTCTGTATTGTAATAAAGAGTAAAATGATCATTCAATAATTACCATGCAAAATAACAATAAATATACTCAATTATACTGTATTATATAGCAAACTGACCGCCTTTGTGATTTCTGGTGGACTCAAGCTGCTGCACGCTGTTGCCTTGCTAATATTTTCATAGTGATTTCCAACAATTGGCAGTACTTGTGCATGATGAGTGGGCTGAAAATTCACAAATGCATACATGAGGTTTCCATTGGGAAAAGTACTTCTGTTGCAACTAAGACACAATATAAGTTCATGCACACAATTTTAGCCAGAGGGTCTGAAAGGGTTAATAGCACTCTAAGTGGAGAATTCAGAGAGAATGTGCCCTCAGTAATGAGCTGCAGTAGGTAATTGGAGGAACATTTCATCTACAACAACAACAACAACAACAATAATAATAATAATAGTAATTATAATAATAATAACAATAATATGTTCTGCCATTCGTAAAAGGCGACGAAAAGAACAAACTACTAATAGGGCTAACCCCCCTTTTAGTGCGATTAGTTGGTTCAGGACAGAACTAATGAAGCTTCGCACAAGCGCTGTCATGGCTGGGGACGACACTTGAAGCCTATGCCCGTCCACAATGGTAACGACACTGCTAGCCACACGGAAAATGATTTAAATCCAAATAGAGGTGTTTTGCGGATATGCTTCCTGCAACCACCCTAGAAGGAAAACAGACAGAGGATGAGATGGTCAGATGAAGTTAACAGACACCTCATGTTCTGTTATTACCAAGCAACAAACTTAGGAACCAACACAAGTGGATACAGATCACAAGTATACACAACATTTATTACCAGATATCCAGAATTAAAATTTTTACCAGAACAACGGCTAGCTGATCAGATCCGTGTAATAATAAAAAATAACAGGATACCCCAGTCACAATTAGAAAACATCAAACAAGTACAACAAATACTGGAACAAAATAATGTGCAATCAGAAGAAGAAGAAATTACAGTAATGGACTCAAGCCTCCCGGAGCAAACAAACAAAGAACAACATGCATCAATTAAACAATCAGAGGAAAACGAAATCTTAAGACAGCCACCAGAACAAGCACAAGTAGAACACGAAGTGACACACATGTTAGATA
Organism: Schistocerca americana; assembly: GCF_021461395.2. Classification (NCBI taxonomy): domain Eukaryota; kingdom Metazoa; phylum Arthropoda; class Insecta; order Orthoptera; family Acrididae; genus Schistocerca; species Schistocerca americana. Next base: position 655,615,658 of record NC_060119.1, on the reverse strand, counting down.
TAGAAGAAAAACTTCAGCTGACATATATAGAATACAAAGACACAAATACAGACATTAGACCATTCTTGCATAGACCGCCAAATAACCCACAAGTCGAAACAACAACAACAACAACAACTATCAACACAATCATACACAACAAAATAAATGAAAATACAACTATGGAAGAGTTAAAACTACTGGTTTATATAGGAGCACTCACTACACTAAATATACACACTAGGCAGAGATCAGAACCAACCAACACACAGAAGAAACCCACAAAACCAGCATGGCAACACAGGCTACAGATCAGAATAGAAAAACTGAGAAAAGACATTGGACAGCTAACACAATTTATAAGAAATGAAATATCAGACAAAAATGAAAAAGATTAGGTAAAATCTCACAACAAGAAGCAATAGAGCAATTAGATGAAAAGAAGCAGAAATTACAAGCATTGGCCAAACGACTTAGAAGATACAAAAAGAGTGAAAATAGAAGGAAACAAAACCAAACATTCAACACAAACCAAAAGAAATTTTACCAGACAATAGATAACACACACATTAAAATAGACAATCCACCAAACATAACAGACATGGAACACTTCTGGAGCAACATATGGTCAAACCCGGTACAACGTAACAGGCATGCATGATGGATACAAGTAGAAACAGACACATACAAGATGATACCACAAATGCCTGAAGTGATAATTTTGCAACATGGAGTCACCCGAGCAATTAATTCTACTCACAATTGGAAAGCCCCTGGAAAAGATAAAATAGCAAATTTCTGGCTAAAGAAGTTCACCCAACACATTCACATCTAACGAAATTATTTAACAGTTAAATTGCAGACCCATACACATTCCCTGATACACTTACACATGGAATAACTTATCTGAAACCTAAAGATCAAGCAGTCACAGCAAACCCAGCTAAATATTGCCCCATAACATGCCCACCAACAATATACAAAATATTAACTTCAGTCATTACACAGAAATTAATGACACATACAACACAGAACAAGATTTTAAAGGAAAACTAAAAGGCTGTTGCAAAGGAGCATGAGGATGTAAAGAGCAACTGATAATAGATGCAGAGGTGACATATCAAGCTAAAACTAAACAAAGGTGGCTACACTACGCATATATTGATAACCAAAAAGCTTTTGATAGTGTACCCCACTCGTGGTTACTACAAATATTGGAAATATACAAAGTAGATCCTAAATTGATACAGTTCCTAAAAACATAGTAATGAAAAAGTGGAAAACCACACTTAATATCCAAACAAATTCAAATAATATCACATCACAGCCAATACAGATTAAGCATGGAATATATCAAGGAGACTCATTAAGTCCTTTCTGGTTCTGCCTTGCTCTGAATCCACTATCCAGTATCCTAAATAATACAATATTACTGGAACATACCAACACAAAATCACACATTTGCTATACATGGATGATATAAAACTACTGGCAGCAACAAATCAACAACTCAACCAATTACTAAAGATAACAGAAGTATTCAGCAATGATATAAATATGGCTTTTGGAACAGACAAATGTTAGAAAATAGCATAGTCAGGGGAAAACACACTAAACAAGATTACATATTGAATAACCACAGTGACTGCATAGAAGCGATGGAAAAAACAGATGCCTATAAATATCTAGGATACAGACAAAAAGTAGGATTAAATAATACAAATATTAAAGAAGAACTAAAAGAAAAATATAGACAAAGACTAACAAAAATATTGAAAACAGAATTGACAGCAAGAAACAAGACAAAAGCTATAAATACTTATGCTATACCAATATTCACCTACTCATTTGGAGTAGTGAAATGGAGTAACACAGACCTAGAAGCACTCAATACACTTCCACAATCACAATGCCACAAATATAGAATACATCACATACATTCAGCAACAGAAAGATTCACATTAAGCAGAATGGAAGGAGGAAGGGGATTTATCGACATAAAAAACCTACATTATGGACAGGTAGACAATTTAAGAAAATTCTTTATAGAACGACCAGAAACTAGCAAAATACACAAAGCAATCACTCATATAAATAAATCGGCTACACCATTGCAATTTCATAACCACTTCTACAACCCTTTAGATCACATAACATCAACAGATACGAAGAAAGTAAATTGGAAAAAGAAAACACTACATGGCAAGCACCCGTATCATCTAACACAGCCACACATCGATCAAGACGCATCCAACGCATGGCTAAGAAAAGGCAATATATACAGTGAGACGGAAGGATTCATGAGTGCAATACAGGATCAAACAATAAACACCAGATATTACAGCAAACATATTATTAAAGATCCCAATACCACAACAGATAAATGCAGACTTTGCAAACAACAAATAGAAACATCACATCACAAGCGGATGTACAATACTAGCAAATACAGAATACCCCAGAAGACATGACAATGTAGCAAAAATAATACATCAACAACTTGCCATACAACTTAAGCTAATAAAACAACACGTTCCCACATAAAAATATGCACCACAAAATGTACTGGAGAATGATGAATACAAATTACACTGGAACAACCATTATAAAAGATAAAACAACACCACATAACAAACCTGACCTTATACTCACCAATAAAAAGAAGAAATTAACACAACTAATTGAAATATCCATACCCAATACAACAAATATATAGAAGAATACAAGAGAAAAAATAGAAAACTACATCCAACTGGCTGAGGAAGTCAAGGACATGAGGCATCAGGATACCAATTATACTGTCAGCTACAGGAGTCATACCACACAATATCCACCAGTACATCAGCGCAATACATCCAAATGTATATATACAACTACAGAAATCTGTAATTATTGATACATGTTCAATTACCCAAAAGTTCCTAAATGCAATGTAACATATACCATACAGTTACAAGGAAGTCACGCTTGATCAAGGTCCGCGTCACTTTCCATTTTTAACCAGACAGAACATCTGAGAAAGGAAAGAAATATAATAATAATAATAATAATAATAATAATAATAATAATAATAACCATGGACCTTGCCATTGGTGGGGAGGCTTGCATGTCTCAACAATACAGATAGCCGTACCGTAGGTGCAACCACAACGGAGGGATATGTGTTGAGAGGCCAGGCAAATGTGTGGTTCCTGAAGAGGGGCAGCAGCCTTTTCAGTAGTTGCAGGGGCAACAGTCTGGGTGATTGACTGATGTGGCCTTGTAACACTAACCAAAATGGTCTTGCTGTTCTGGTACTGCGAACGGGTGAAAGCAAGGGGAAACTAAAGCCGTAATTTTTCCCGAGGGCATGCAGCTTTACTGTATGATTAAATGATGATGGTGTCCTCTTGGGTAAAATATTCCGGAGGTAAAATAGTCCCCCATTTGGATCTCCGGGCGGGGACTACTCAAGAAGACGTTATCAGGAGAAAGAAAACTGGCGTTCTACGGATCGGAGTGTGGAATGTCAGATCCCTTAATCGGGCAGGTAGGTTAGAAAATTTAAAAAAGGGAAATGGATGGGTTAAAGTTAGATATAGTGGGAATTAGTGAAGTTTGGTGGCAGGAGGAACAAGACTTTTGGTCAGGTGAATACAGGGTTATAAATACAAAATCAAATAGGGGTAATGCAGGAGTAGGTTTAATAATGAATAAAAAAAAAATAGGAGTGCGGGTAAGCTACTACAAACAGCATAGTGAACGCATTATGGCCAAGATAGACATGAAGCCCATGCCTACTACAGTAGTGCAAGTTTATATGCCAACCAGCTCTGCAGATGAAAAAGAGATTGATGAAATGTATGATGAAATAAAAGAAATTATTCAGATGGTGAAGGGAGACGAAAATTTAATAGTCATGAGTGACTGGAATTCGGTAGTAGGAAAAGGGAGAGAAGGAAATGTAGTAGGTGAATATGGACTGGGGGCAAGAAATGAAAGAGGAAGCCGCCTGGTAGAATTTTGCACAGAGCATAACTTAATCATAGCTAACACTTGGTTCAAGAATCATGGAAGAAGATTGTATACATGGAAGCAGCCTGGAGATACTAGAAGGTGTCAGATAGATCATATAATGGTAAGACAGAGATTTAGGAACCAGGTTTTAAATTGGGAAACATTTCCAGGGGCAGATGTGAACTCTGACCACAATCTATTGGTTATGAACTGTAGATTAAAACTGAAGAAACTGCAAAAAGGTGTGAATTCAAGGAGATGGGACCTGGATAAACGGAAAGAACCAGAGGTTGTAGAGAGTTTCAGGGAGAGCATTAGGGAACGATTGACAAGAATGGGGGAAAGAAATACAGTAGAAGAAGAATGGGTAGCTTTGAGGAATGAAATAGTGGAGGAAGCAGAGGATCAAGTAGGTAAAAAGATGAGGGCTAGTAGAAATCCTTGGGTAACAGAAGAGATAATGAATTTAACTGATGAAAGGAGAAAATACAAAAATACAAAAATGCAGTAAATGAAGCAGGCAAAAAGGAACACAAATGTCTAAAAAATGAGATCAATAGGAAGTGCAAAATGGCTAAGTGTGGATGGCTAGAGGACAAATGTAAGGATGTAGAGGCTTATCTCACTAGGGGTAAAATAGATACTGCCTACAGGAAAATTAAAGAGAACTTTGGAGAAAAGAGAACCACTTGCATGAATATCAAGAGCTCAGATGGAAACCCAGTTCTAAGCAAAGAAGGGAATGCAGAAAGGTGGAAGGAGTACATAGAGGGTCTATACAAGGGCGATGTTCTTGAGGACAATATTATGGAAATGGAAGAGGAGCTAGATGAAGAAGAAATGGGAGATACGATACTGCGTGAAGAGTTTGACAGAGCACTGAAAGACCTGAGTTGAAACAAGGCCACGGGAGTAGACAACATTCCATTAGAACTACTGACGGCCTTGGGAGAGCCAGTCCTGACAAAACTCCGCCATCTGGCGAGCAAGATGTATGAGACAAGCGAAATACCCTCAGACTTCAAGAAGAATATAATAATTCCAATCCCAATGAAAGCAGGTGTTGACAGATGTGAAAATTAACAAACTATCAGTTTAATAAGCCACGGCTGCAAAATACTAACATGAATTCTTTACAGACAAATGGAAAAACTGGTAGAAGCTGACCTCTGGGAAGATCAGTTTGGATTCTGTAGAAATGTTGGAACACGTGAGGCAATACTGACCCTATGACTTATGTTAGAAAATAGATTAAGAAAAGGCAAACCTACATTTCTAGCATTTGTAGACGTAGAGAAAGCTTTTGACAATGTTGACTGGAATACTCTCTTTCAAATCCTGAAGATGTCAGGGATAAAATACAGGGAGCGAAAGGCTATTTACAATTTGTACAGAAAGCAGATGGCAGTTACAAGAGTCGAGGGGCATGAAAGGAAAGCAGTGGTTGGGAAGGGAGTGAGACAGGGTTGTAGCCTCTCCCTGATGCTATTCAATCTGTATATTGAGCAAGCAGTAATGGAAACAAAAGAAGAATTCGAAGTAGGAGTTAAAATCCATGGAGAAGACATTAAAACTTTGAGGTTCGCTGCTGACATTGTAATTCTGTCAGAGACAGCAAAAGACCTGGAAGAGCAGCTGAACGGAATGGACAGTGTCTTGAAAGGAGGATATAAGATGAACATCAACAAAAGCAAAACGAGGATAATGGAATTTAGTCAAATTAAATCGGTTGATGCTGTGGTAATTAGATTAGGAAATGAGACACTTAAAGTAGTAAAGGAGTTTTGCTATTTAGGGAGCAAAATAACTGACAGTGGTCGAAGTAGAGAGGATATAAAATGTAGACTGGCAATGGCAAGGAAAGCGTTTCTGAAGAAGAAAAATTTCTTAACATGGAGTATAGATTTAAATGTCAGGAAGTCATTTCTAAAAGTATTTGTGTGGAGTGTAGCCGTATATGGAAGTGGAACATGGACGATAAATATTTTGGACATGAAGAGAACAGAAGCTTTTGAAATGTGGTGCTACAGAAGAATGCTGAGGATTAGATGGGTAGATCATATAACTAATGAGGAGGTATTGAATAGAATTGGGGAGAAGAGGAGTTTGTGGCACAACTTGACTAGAAGAAGGAGTCAGTTGGTAGGACATGTTCTGAGGCATCAAGGGATCACCAATTTAGTACTGGAGGGCAGCATGGAGGGTAAAAATCGTAGAGGGAGACCAAGAGATGAATACACTAAGCAGATTCAGAAGGAAGTAGGTTGCAGTAGGTACTGGGAGATGAAGGAGCTTGCACAGGATAGATTAGCATGGAGAGCTGCATCAAACCAGTCTCAGGACTGAAGACCATAACAACAGCAATAACAATAATAATAATAATAATAAGCAATACTTAAATAATTAAGCATAAAACCAATAATTACCTGTAACAATGCATTCCCTGATACTAAAGAGCTTGTCAAAACAGAGATTTACAGGAAACAATAAAATACCTGACTTACTTTTTGTCTGGAATGAGATATAATGTTTCCCAGTAATCCACCATTCTTGCTGCATGGTAGGCTTACACAAGGACTAAATTTGACTAACTGGGAAGGATCTAAATAAAATGCTTAAACACTGTCACTATGGAACGAGATTCCAGCTATAAATACCTACATTCTTTTGAGAATAGGTCCTAGCAAAAATTTTGTAAATATTATATGTGCATACACATTTGGAAATTGGGGAGAGTACTACTCAGCTTTAGAAGCTTATTCATGTTTTGTCGTACACTATAATCCCTCACTATTACAGTAATCAAGATGTAAATCAATACTATGATGGTGCAGAAGGTGGGAATGAATAAATCTTGCTTGCCAGGATGTGCTAGAGTCTTCCATGGGCATTGTAGGATCCATAGATGGTTTGGGAGAGTGACATATGAGAAAGCTGCAGACAAACCAATGGTGCTTTATTAACTTACCCAGCTTACAGTCTCCTGAGTGTACTCTTATTTTCTGGTGTGGTTTGGTGCTGCCTTGTAATATTCCGGCCCTGTGGCTGCAAGTGATGGTGTACAATGAGCAGCGTGTATGCGCATTTGAGGAAGCGCAGTGCTGATACAGATTCTTCTGTATGCTGCCACTGTGCTGACAGCAGCAGGCAAGCACCACTTGTGGCTTTCTTCAGCACAGGGTAGCAGGCAGCAGCAATTGCATCCCCGTGGAGGTAGAGGTGTCTGCATCATCAGTGCAGCGCTGAACCGTTCAGACTCAACATCATACAACTGCCCAGCTGTTTGACGATAAAGATCTGGTTCAAACACACTTAAATACTGCTGCTCCCTGCTGATGTCACTGTAACAGTGGTGTTGGTGTGCCTCATGGAATAGTCTGGTGAGGGGTGATAACTCAGTTTCAGTACTCCCTGTAGACCGGCCTGGTGTCGGTAGGTGCTGCCTTTCTTCATTGACACATTTGCGAAGCTGCTGACTTCACAGTCAACTGTATAACATTGCCTCTGGTAAAAAATAGTAGAAATAAATTGCAGAGACTTAACAATGGAGAAGAGTTATCTATGCTATCAGAATTATAAATATTATTATCTGTATTTTTTTGTATAAGGATGAGTGGTTTTTGTTTCACTGTCTTGTCAATTCTGCAGTCCTCGCTGACAGATGTTAAATTTTTATGGTCTGTAACTGATGCAGTTATTTCTAGCAGGAATATAATTTTGTTGAATAAATATGAGATTAATAATTGTAGTGCATATTTTTGTGAGTAGCTAGTACCTATCCTGTATATGATTGAATGTTGCCCTGGCCATTTCTTTGTAAGCTCAAGGCTGTAGCGACATCATTATTGACAAAAATTATGTAAGTTCTTCCAACAGTCATATAATACTAAAAGTATAAAAGGAATAATTTTAATAATCTGAAAACGGCATCCTGCAATATTTTGCAATTCACACTAGGCCAGAGGGACACTTTTTATTAATGACAATATCAATAAATGCATACGCTGCCATTGCACATAGGCAGCTATCCTGTAACATCCAGCCGCTCAGAAAAAACAATTAAGAATTGTTTAAATGTATTATTGCGTAAAAGTTAAAAAGGATTTTAATCCATCGTGGGTAGGACAGATGTCTTCACATTGGGATATGTATGCTATTGTTGGTGATAGCACCCTGAGAAAAATGAGCCATGGCATTTAACATACATAAAAGAGAGAAGATTCATTATTTCTATTTTTCAAAACTATTTCATACAATAATAATGATGGCATGGTTATCATTGCATGAATTATTAAATCAATCATGTATTATCATTTAAAATTATGCGATAACTGGCAGTCAGTAACCAATTTGGCTGTGGCCTGCTTTTGGTATGGTGCTTCACTGCTGGTTCTGTCTCATTTATAACTTTATCCTTTCTAATACATAAATGTTTTACTAAATGGTTACTAAATCTGTACTTTGAATTTAGGATACTGTTTCCAGGACTGACACTGCATGTCGGCCTGTTGCATATTCATTAGTTCCTCTGGCCTGCTGTTTGTGAAACATACTCTTGACTTTAATATAATAGAGGGAAACAATCCATGTGGGAAAATTTTATCAAAAAACAAAGATGATGTGACTTACCGAACGAAAGTGCTGGCAGGTCGAAAGACACACAAACACAAACATACACACAAAATTAAAGCTTTCGCAACAAACTGTTGCCTCATCAGGAAAGAGGGAAGGAGAGGGAAAGACGAAAGGATGTGGGTTTCAAGGGAGAGGGTAAGGAGTCATTCCAATCCCGGGAGCGGAAAGACTTACCTTAGGGGGAAAAAAGGATGGGTATACACTCGCGCGCACACACACACACATATCCATCCACGCATATACTCTTGACTTTCCTATTTAATCCTTTGACATTGCTCTGTAGTTTTCCAAATCAATGAAATATGTTGAATTGGTGCATACTTCAACACAAGCTCCGTGTATCTAATCTACTGAAGGGATCCTTTGGTTTTAGCAACTATTTGTGTTCTACATCACGTGTTACTACAGTGAATTCTCAGCCAACTAAGAAACATTAGTTACAGGTTATGCTGTAGCCAGGTGCTCAGAATTCCTTTTCTGTAGTTGAGTAATTGCATTTGGCTCTGTTCTAGAGGCAAGAAGAGAATGAAACTGGATGCTGTTATTCGATTTCTTATGATAAGGCTTCCTTGACTGCAAAATTAGATGTGTCGATAACCAAGACGAATGGTTTTTCAAAGTCTGGATAAGCCAATACAGAAGGCATCAAAGTTGTTTCTAGTGTTTGCATTGATAGTGAATGTTTGGAACTCCAAGTAAAAACTGCTCCTTTGTTGAGTTCTTGTTCTCATGTGTGCTAAATCGGCATATGTCTGAATGAATCTCCAGTAAAAATGTGCAAGCCCTAGGAATGCCTGCAGATCTTTTTCATTCACCAATTCTGGATAATTTTTCACAGCATCTACTGGTTTTAAGTTAGGTTGGGCTCCATCTGCTGTTATCCTGTGTCTTAAATATTCTACTTCAAGTACAGCTAAATGACATTTTGACATGGATAGGAAAAGATTTTTCACTGTGCAGTCTTTCCAATACTGCATGCTGTTGTATGTCTTGGCTGAAAATACAAACATCGTCAAGATAACTTGGACATTGTGTGGGCATTCATCCTCAGAGGACAGTATCCACCAGTCGTTGAAATGTTGCTGACTCATTCTGAAAATCGAAAGGAATACGGTTATACCTGTATACATCTGTATGTATGTTAAATGGTGTTAGACCTGTCATTTGGATGTATAGTCAGACAATTGTACCCACTGGTTAAATCACAAACAAAGATGAGTTTGCATGAACCAAGATAATCCAAGAAGTGTACCTGATTTGACAATGAATGAATACCCAGTAATGTTACAGAATTCATCTTCCTCTAATCACAATAAAACTTTTACTAATTTTCTTCTCTGTGTTTTCCTGACAAGTACCATGGGCAATACCCAGGGTGGATGTGATCATTCTCCAGGTTCAGCGGACCCAGCTTCCAGCTGTCATTAATCACCTATTTTACTAAGGCTTGTTGACTATATGGAATTATGTACAGTCATTGACTGATGGGTACTGCTCCTCCCATATGTATCCTGTGTCGGACTAAGGGACATGCTGGAATATTACTCCATTCTCAGAAAATATTAGAGAAGCCAAGTAGCACTGGGGAAATTATTTTTTGGTCTGCTGGCGACAAAAGGTTTAATTTAGTAAGCATCTCTTCTACGATTGGTTAGAATGCTTTGTCACTTCTTCATACTGTCATTAGGTGGACAATAATTTACTACCTGTACATCTTACTCCTTAGTAGGTACTTGTCACATCTTGTGAATCTGTGTTCAGCACTGTTGCAACAGTAGTTCTTCGCAGTGTTCCACTTCTGCAATACTAATATTAGCAATTCTTAATGGAACACCCTGTTCGCCTTTTGGCTCTTCTTCAATGATATTGACAGTTCTTGTTATATAGCAGTGTCTCTGGACTAGCAAGTCACCATTTGCTGCTGACTCTTTTAATAACAAATTACTTCCACTGCACTTTGGCATCTTCATTTCGATATAGAATGTTTTTCTTGTTCCTGGGAGGGGGTTTTGCATTCACATTCAGTCAAATGTACATCAGCTTGTAATGGTGTTATTGTGTCGCTACTTGGTTTGCGCATTCCCACAGCATCTCTAACATTCCTTTGCATCTGACCTTACGGTTTTAACTGCAGCCGTAATTGTTATGATCAGATTGGATTTGTCTTTCAGCTACACTGATCTGAGAGGGGTGAGATATTAGAAAATCTAATCCCCATAAATCTTTGTAGCCTTTTTCTGTGCTCCTTATCAGTTGCATTTCTGCCACACATTTATCTTGATCTGTAATTGTGCACCCAGTTGCCATTTGACCTTTTAATAATACAGCTTAGCCGCCATAAACTCGCTTTGTTGACTGTTTGGCACCACATCAGAGAAATGTCAGCCCTTGTGTCAACTATGAAATTGTTCCCATGGTAAGCTGTGTTACTGAGCAGACCTTTGGAACTGTCAGTGGAGATCAGAGTAACTACTGCTTCTTGGGGCAGAAATAAGAATAGCCCTTTTGGCCCCTCTGTTATTTAGCATACTCCTCTCAAAGCTTTTCGTCTTTGGTCTTGTGTGTCTCTTCATATGTTTCCTTATCATATGTCCTTGAACTCCACTGATAAAACATTGAATGTTTTTGTTACAAGAAGTTCTCCTTTGTTGTCTGTTCTCATGACAGCTGGTTCTCAAGTACACTTCGAACACACAGTGATCTGGTTTGTGATTAATTTGAGATCTCCAAAGCAGTTCAACAAATTGAACTGCTATTTGTGTTGCTCTTTCAAATGTCTTCCCTGCTTGGCCTACTTCATCATGCAACCTCTTCAAAAAATAATATATTATGTCCTTTGTCCATTTTTAAACAATTTTATCTCATTGTGTGAACTATTCTTACTGACTTCATAGATGGTAGCATTAACTTTGCTAATATGATCCACAAAATGCTTGGTTGATTCTCTGACCAAAATACACACTCTGTGGAGTTGCTCCCTGTTACCATATTTACTCGAATCTAAGTCGCACTCGAATATAAGCCGCACCTGAAAAATGAGACTCGAAATTCAATGGGAGAGAAAAGTTTTAGGCCGCACCTCCAAATCGAAACAAAGTGGGTCCATGTTAATATGAGAGACAATTTAGGTCGAATGAATGACGATACAGCTACAGTAGTTTGGTTCGAGTCGTAAGCTTAGCAGTTAAGCTTTACCAGGTAGCCATTGCTATGCGTCAGTCACTCCATCCGTATTTATACGGGTACCCTTCCTTTTTCACGTGCTTCGTCTGGTTTGAATTGATTGCTTATTTTTCTTAGATCTTATAAGTGCCGTTCTCTTTGTTATAGGTGTTTACGTGACTCTAAGCTGAAAATGCATTACTGTACTGTGTCATGCATTGTTTGTTGCATTCTGATAATGAGTGTTTACGGCCTGTTGCCGCTTGTGGCATGGCTTGCTTTTGTGCGCTCTACCACCGCTTACAATAAAAAAAAAGAAAAGAGAGGAATTGTATCGTTAGCAAAACAATGGCTATTTGTTGTTACTTACACTGCTGCTTTCTTTGATAATGATCAACAAGAACCAAATAACAGACTGCGTATGATAGCAGATGTTCTGAACGAGGGTTTAGTGAAAATTTTTCTCCGTTTGAAAATCTTTGCAGACGTCTCTGTAGTACATCACATTCTCCACAGAAATTAGTCATCTTAGATTTAAAAATCTAATCAATTGCCATGCTTCATTTCTGACTGTATCACTGTTCGGCATAAGAATAATACGAATATAAACATGACATGATATGTATATTCTTCCGCGTTTGCTGTTGTCTCACTCTAGTTTCGTAGTTTATTAGGCAGACAGGATTTAAATGAGATAGCAGCAAACACGAAAGAATACATGGCAAAATGTTTATATTCGTATTATTCTTATGGTGAAGAGAATACTGCATGTGATTCACAATTCATAAAAGTTCCTATTAGCAACCATCTCTTCTCACAGGTAGGAAAAAATTCAGAATGTAGAGTTGGCCATATTGACAAAAACCCCAAACAGTCTTGCCAGTCGGATTTTCGTAGTATATTGAAATGCTGAAGTGATAATAAATCATCTTAGTCACAGCTATTAATCAGTTCATAATACTAATTTGTTTGTAAACATGCAGGTAGCATTGACTGTGCTGGAAGCCAATCAGGAGAAACTACTGTCTTGCCATGATGATGGAGAAGCCATGCAACTTCTGGGAGAATATCTGGAGGGTGTGTATAATGAGGAAGGGCATTCTGTGAGTCGCAACAAGGATGCAGAACAAGTGAACAAGGTTTGTGTGTTTTGTTCAGTGTTTTTTAATTGTTTTTCTCAAGTTATAGGCTATTACAACTGTGTTCGATAAAGGTGTTCAGTTGTTCACATCGGTGTCAAATCAGGTAGGGGGCATCAGTAGTATATGATTTCTGATATTTTGATGTCCGATGACAATTTCTGTATGAACTCTAAAATCGGAAATCTGATTTCATGCAAACATCTACTCTCTTTGAAAAAACACTTTTCATACAAAACATGCACATGGCTATGTTAATGGAAGGTCCAGGATAGTTTATAAATAATGGAACATATAAAGATAACAACTTGTGGTTTAACTGAGGTGCTGAGCTGTTGACAGACAGTGAAGGAGACTGACACATTTTTTTGGTGATATTTGTTTTAAGTACATTAGGCATATTTCTCTGCCTAATGTTTTGTCTTCCTATGCTGGTGACATCAGAGGCTCTAACTACTCTACACTCAGTTATAGTCTCAAGCAAGCTCAGCAAGCCAAACTGTTTGAGACTGAGAATGTTGTTAGGTTTTGGGTGAATCCTCCTTCAGAGCTGCTTCAATACACACACACCTTCACAGCTACATTGTTCTGGTTGTCAACACTGTGCTGGCACTGCAGCTCAACTGATGTGAGGTCTTGTGTTGGTTGGAGGAGGCAAAAGGGATATAGGTATAGAATGGAGGGTGGCTGACAGAAGGGTAAGAAGGAAGCAGGCACATAGGATAGGAATGTGGCACCAGTTGGATTGGGGAGGATTGTGGATCAGTTAATTCCTCATTTCCAAGCATGACTAGTAGTTGAAATCCTGACATAGGATATGGTTCAGTTGTTTAGTCAGAGTTGATATTCAATGACAAGATTGTTACATTGCAGATGGTTCATGGGAGCAGTCAAAGGATTAAGAGCATGTGCGGGAAATCTTTAGACAGTGCTTGAGGGGCGATAGCTGTCTTTGAAGCCCTTAGTCAGATGTTCAGACTATTGGGCAAGGTATTCCTCATCAGTGTACATGCTCCATCCAGGAGTGGCCAGACTATAGAAGATAAACATTTTATTCTGGAAGGGATGACAACTATCAAAATGAAGCTAATGTTGATTGTTAGTGGACTTGATGATGACAGAGATTCTTGTGGAGCCATCATCAGCTGCAGATGATCAAGTGAAGCTGTTAGTAGAGAATATCGTGAGATCATGGAGCAAAGAGGACAGCTTGTGTGGACACCTAGTTCAACAGATATTGGACATATCATCAGTCAGTTTGAACCAGCCCAAAGATTTTGGATGTTGTGCACCAGGAAGGTTTCTTTAGGTGGCTCATACACAGGTTTACATGTGGGAGTTCCCTTGACTGTACCATGGATTTGTCTGTATATCTTCGCCTTAAAGGAGAAGAAGTTATGGGTAAGGATATAGTTTGTTTGGTGGGTTTCGGGTCAGTAGGACATTGGAGGAGATGCTGTTTGGTTGTGGCAAGGCTATGGGGATGAGATATGTTGATTTATAAGGTGGTGACATCAGGAGTGTTGAGTAGGAATCCATATGATAATGAAGTGTGGATAAGTGAGAGGTTGTGAAAGATGTGGTTTGTCACTTTGATATGGGAAGCTAGGCTGGGCAATAAATTTAGGGATGTTCATCAACAAGAATTGAGATTCTGTGGTGATAGAGTAACCATCTTCAATGAAGTGTCCAGTATGATTAGGTTTATGGATAAAGAAATAATGAAAAATGTTATGTTGCAAAAGTAGCATTCCGTAGTTGCTTACTTTTTGTATGTGAAGCAAACTGACATCAGTGAGCAGTCTCTGTGAATTGTTAATACTTTGCTACATGTTTCTAGATTTTAGACTTTAACTTTTATTATCCAGTATGTCTGTATGATGACAGTATTAAAAGGAATTTCAAGCGGAATTGCATGCTTGGTCCTAAAAATATCAGACAGGTATAAGATCCAAATAGTTCAAGCATATGCACCTACGTCTACTCACACAGATGAAGAGAAAGAATCTTTCTACGATTGTCTGGAGGAAATCTATGGGAAAGGCAGAGATAGTTTCTATAAATTCATAATTGGAGACTTTAATGCCAAAGTTGGAACATATAAAGAAGGTTGTTGGCAAAATATGGAATAGACAAAAGAAATGATGGAGGTGAGAGATTGGTACAATTTGCAGAATGCATGAAAACACCTATTATGAATGTTTTTCAAGAAGCATCCAAGTCGCAAATGGACTTGGAGGAGTCCTAACTTTGAAATGAAAAACAAGATAGACTTCATTCTTACCAATAGGTCTCAAAACATTAAAGATGTCACTGTGTTAATAAGGTTCAAGACAAGCATTGATCATTGATTGGTAAGAATAAGATTTGAATTTAATACAAAATATGAAAGATTAAAACTAATTAAATGAAAAAGTAAAATTTTAAATGTCAAAAGTCTTGAAGAATGGAAAGAGGAATTTCATGAAAGAATTCAGAGAAAATTAAAAGAATGTGAAGCAGAAGTAGTATCATAGGTACTAATTATGACAGCTGAAGAAGTGGGTGGCTTATGTAAATCTCAAAACCAATCCAAGAAACTGACAAATAAAACAACAGGTTTGATGGACAAGAGAAGAAGAATGAAAGTTGATACGGACAAAGATATGATAGAATGTGCAGAGCTGTGCAAAGCTCTGAGAAAGAGCATGAAAGATGACATCAAGATGTATGAAGAAGACATGCTAAAAGCCAGTCTTGAGAATAAATGTAGTTTAAAGAAAGCCAAGCGAATGCTTATGATTTGAGGGAATCAGCTAGTAGCATTAGAACAGACCAAGGCTGAATTACAGACAAGAAAAAATTTTTTTGAATATATTGGAAATTTCTGTACTAACCTATACAGTAAAATCAATGATGATACCTTAATCCTAGACGAATTGGTTGCTTCTGTCTCCCAAATTCCAGAAATACTTCCATCAGAAGTCGAGCATACAATAGACGATATGAAAAAAACGGACTGCTCCAGGTAGCGATGACCTCCCAGTCGATGTTCTAAAGCTGATGGATGAGGAATGCATAAATCATTTAGCTAAGATATTTTCAGCTTGTTTGCACCATGGAACATTACCAAGAGGCGGGTATGAAACCAAAATAATTCTATTAAATAAGAAAGGTAGTACCAAAGTTATAAAGAACGATCATCCTATCAGTTTACTCTCCATGGTGTACAAAGTTTTCACTAGGTTCTTGACTACCAGATTCAGCACTACACTCGACCAGGCTCAACACATTGAGAAAGCCGGTTTCTGATCAGGATTTAGCACAGTTGACCATATCTTCACGCTACGGGAAATAATTAGTAGAATAAATGAGTATGCTCTACCCTTTTGCCTTGCTTTTATAGACTTTGAAAGGCCTTTGATTCGATCAATCACCCAGCTATGTTTGCGGCTCTAGAAGAACAAGGAGTAGAACAGGGCTATATAAAAATCCTACATAACATTTACAAAACCACCTCAGTGTTTGTGAGTGTTACTGAAGATACTGATGAATTTCCCATTGAAAAGGGTGTAAAGCAAGGTGATTCTATATATCCCAAACATTTTCAGCAGTCTTAGAAAAAGCCATGTCTAAATTGAATTGGGTAGAAAAGGGAATTCAAGTTCTCGGAAAAAGACTGAGCAACTTGAGGTTTGCGGATGATATTGTCCTATTTGCAAATGACATAGAACAACTTGAAGTATTAGTTAACAAACTTCCAATGGTGTGCTCCAAAGTTGGACTAAAAATGAACATTGATAAAGCCAAGATAATGATCAATGAATGGACACCTGAGGGAAGTATGTCAGTTGGAAGTACACAACTCCAAAGAGTCACAGAATATATCTATCTGGGTCAACTGATAAACATGAAAGAAGATTTAAAATCAGAAATATTACGATGAATTAAATTAGGCAGGCAAGCTTATGGGAGGCACTCTTCAATTTTGAAATCTAAGATGTTGGTTGAGCTGAAGAAATCTATTTTTAACCAATGTGTATTGCCATTAGTACTTTATGGCTGTGAAACATGAACATTAAATGAGTTCATTGTTAGGAAGCTAACAGTAGCCCAAAGTGGAGTGGAAAGATCAATGCTGGGTTACACAAAAAAAAAAGACAGGAAGAGAGCAGTTGAAATAAGATGAACAATGAAGGTCACCAACATAATGGAAAGAGTGAATGCATTGAAATGGCAGTGGGGTGGTCATGTTGCTTGAACAAAAGATGGTGGATGGTCTAAACATGTCCTAGACTGGAGTCCAATTTACCAAAAAAGACATAGAGGAAGACCACCAGACAAATGGGACAGAGAAATAAGGAATACAGTGGGATTCAATTTGCAACAGGAAACTCGGGATTGGAAAAAATGGAAGATCTTGCTGGGATGCTTTGTTACACGTCAACTCAGAGGCCACATCATTAAGTGATAGAACTGGATGATGATGATGATGATGATGCGTGATTTACCTTTGATTTATTGCATTCATAGAAGGAAATATAATCTTTGTCCAGAAGTGTTACAGAAATTAATTAATTAATTGTTGTTGAATAACACTGTATCCTGTCATAACCACAATGGCCTCACCCAGCACTCTGCTAATGTAGATCAAATTTAGATTCAAATTATCCGATGCCAAGAGATATATCTTAATATACATACTGCAGTGTGTATAAATCATAATGACTGGTTAAAAAAGGTAGGATTCATTAATCTGAAGATTGGCTTCATCATCACAGAGCTTTACTAGGCATGGTCCACTTTCTCTGGCCTTTGAACTGACTTAACTCAGCTAGTTATAAGGGAACCCAAAGCTCTGAATCACTGTGCAGCTCTGCATTTTTCCACATGATCAAACAATGCCAGAGGTGAAAGAAGTAATATGTAATAAACAAAGTTCGTATGTCTGACATTAGGATCAAACATAAGATGTGTGGATCCATTGCTTGGCCCTCAACCACTGAGCCTCTTCATTCTTTAGTTTTACACTTTCGTGGCAGATGTATCCCAAAAAAATTTGTTAGCCAGTTATATCCATACATTTATTCATTCATCCCACATAGTCTCTATATCCTGTTATGGAGCACATACTCAAAACATATGGAATAAATCAATATATACGATAATAAAGTGAAGGAGCTGTTATAAACTGGACTAACAACATTTATTTGTGTGTTGTAAGAGTAGAGGCCTATTTACAATTAGCATTGCTACCTGACATTCAGCTAACATGAAGCTTTAATGATTCAAACTAAATAATCAGGAAAGTTGTAGGAGGTGACCGAGGTATTTTGCTGACTTTCTTTTGATTTTGTAAAGATTCTAAATCCATACTGGTCACTGGACTCACTCTGAGTTGTGGTTTGGTTATTCTTTGCCATTAACTGTTGTTGTCCTTAACCATGGAGGCTTGGTAAGATACCACTAAAATATCAGCACAAGAGTTGTTAATTTAGATGATTCTTTATTTATTTTATGTTTTCTGTTGCTTTCTGGTGGGAAAATTTTTGGGTCTGTATCATTGGTCATGTGGGACTCTTAGCAGAATGCAGACTGGGCTACCTTGTTTGTCATAACTGAGTCATTATTCAAACCTACCTTGCTGGCTTTTGCAAGAAATAGACAAGTGTATACATTAGTTGTTACTGATAACAATATGTTCACCTTGGGCATTTGAAACCACTGCTCTTAGCAATTCACTCTTGGCCTTATTTCAACTAGTTAGATGATGTTTGTGATGTTTTTGCTAATTTGGCAACCACTTGAGTGAATTGTGTCCAGTGGATACAAACAGAAATCATCAACAGTTTTAATGTTGACTTTGTGTCATACTGTCTCAAGTGAATTGCTAATACTGTGTTTCACCTACTGATGTTGAATGGTGTATGAGCTAGTTGCATGAAGCTTTGGTGGAGTTGTAAATGACGTCTGTATGGATATATTCTCAAGTTTGTCAGAACATGCAGGTTCCTTCTCTTTGGAACCATGCTTGTACTTAATCTTCAATGTCTTTGTGTTTTTGTTGCCTGCTTTCCAGTTAAGTGACCTTCATGTTACTAGCTAACTGCAGTGGTTGTGATTATTTGTCCATTTTGAGTTTGCGTGTGCTTCCACGATGGTGGCTGCACCATAAAATTTTGACACAGCTTTTAGATAGCTCTCAAATAAATATACATATCTTCACTGTTTCCTTCAAAATGACTGACACTATTAGAAGCATGTTCAACATTCCAGATCTGCAAAAGGGTGCATTATGTAAATTATTAAGAGGCAATCATCATGTGTGCAGAATTTGTGGGCGTAATGGATGCTTCATACATTGTAATTAGTGCTGCACTATCTGCTTTAAGAATTCTGAAAAACCTTAGTTCCAAAGAGATGGGAAACTCTTTATCTTGCATAGGATCATTGAAGTGTTGGTATCAGTGTGATAAGAGGGGAAATCTGTTATCTTTATTTGGGTGAAATCTCAAGGCAGCATTACTGGTAATGAGCTTGCCGAGGCTAGAAACTTTATTTGGACTGAAATCCCAATCATGTATTAGAGATGCACTATTTAGATACATGATTGCACACAGGCAAAGAGAACTAGGCCAATCAAAAAGACACAAGGGCAAGAACTAAGATTACTCAGCCATTTAATTTTGAGACAGTGTCATTCGGAACAAAATGATCAATACCATGTGATTAAAACAAAAGTCAAATCACAATTCCTTTTTATCAATGGATTTCCAGATTAAGTGCATTGACTGTCATCAGACTGTCCCTTAACAATTCATGAGCATAATGCTACCACAGAATGGAATATTGATACCTAATAGATAAATTTCACACAATTCCAAAGGTACCCTGCAGTTTATAAGGTTAGGCCACATGTGAAACTAGCAGCATAATGTCCAGCAGCCCAGCATTATGTTGCTGGGTAGTACATGGTTATGCAATCTAACTAGTTGTCTACCTGTATAGGTGGGCACAGCCAAACTGTGGCTAACTGCGAACGCGAACGTGCACCAGACCTTAATACAGGTGGCTACAGCTTTATCTGTGCCTTTGAATTCTGCCACTCCTCATTATATGCATATTGAATTCTTGTTTCAGTTTTATTTACAGATTTTTAGTTTTAGGTACTATAAATAGTCGGGGGAACCCTTTCATCTTGCTAGAGTTTACCTGATTTCATGTGCCAACAGAAGAAATTACAGTGTACTTAGTATATCCTTCAATAATATTTGGTGCAAACAGGATAGCACCACTCTGACATAAAGTTTTCTACATTCATGACAACATAAATGTATTGAGGAAATTTTAGGATCATGACCAGATGCTATTTACCTCACCAAATTGTGTTTTATTAGTAAGTCAGATGTTTACTTCTGTCTTCAGTTTGTGATGGTGAAAATAGTGTGACACATTGTAGTATTATGCATAAAAGAGGCTATAGTGTAATCATAATACTAACATATGTGGTGCAGACACATACACAAGTGAAAGAATATCATAAGTAGAAAAAATGTCAGTGCGTGACTCACTTGGAAGATGGTTGAAGTTCTGAACCCAAATGTTTCCTGGAAGTATATAACATCTAGGAGCATTCCCAAAATTTTAGAGAAAACTTGAAGATGATCTGAGTATTAAAGATATTTCACATCTACTGATTGTTTTAAAATCTAATAAAATGATACTTGTTGTTGATTTTCTGATAATTTGGTAATGAGTGACTCATCATTTGCAAAAACAGAGTAGTGGCAGAGACCTGTAACATGAAAATTGGACAAAAACCCTAAGCTGCCTCCTACATCAGAGCTTTCAGTGTACAGTTATGCAGAAATTGTAGATAACTGAGTAGTTGGTGTTTATACAAAGCATCATACTGAGAGTGAAAGACATACCATATAAAACTACCTCACAGATTACATTTGTGTGCTGGACTTGGGACCTTAACCAGTATCTTTGCCTTTTGCAGGCAAGTGATTAATGACTGACAGAGGTCCCAGGTTCAATTCCTTGTCCAGCACAAAGTTTTAATCTGACAGGAAGTTTCAAATCAGTGCACACTCCACTTCAGAGTAAAAATTGACTGTGGAAGTAACATGTAGTTTATATCCCACATATTGCTACTTTACCTTTGTAATATTATGATGTATGATTACTTTTTTATTATAGTTTTACAGTAAATTTTTAAACTTAATATAATTCACACAGGATATATTAATAATGTTTTGAGTTTGTCAGCAGACGGATTTGAATTTTTAAAAATTTTTTGATTCGAATTCGTGATCTGTAGTTATATAACAGCTTTTTCTTTTTACCTACCAGAGCATATCAGTGCAGAGCCTGCTGTATGACGCCTACACGCACTATGATACTCTAACTGCTAACAGTATAGAACGCCTCCGCTTGAAGTATAGGTTAAGAGTTGTGCAGCAACTGGAGGATGGCGTTGGTCGTAATGTAATCCGTAGTGTTGCATCAGAGGGTTATTTCACTACAGAAGAGTTGCAGGTAATGTGGTATTGATTTACGTCTTATGGACATGTTATGTTTCTTGTAGAGCAGCAAAGGTATTCCAGTATCACTTTCAAATATGGTTCATTTATCTACTTGATCTTCTCATGTTTGAAAATATTACTTTTTACACAACAGTGTGGCATGTAGACCTGACAGTTTGCTAAAAAAGAAATGAAGAATTTGATAAATTGAGTATACCAGTGAATACTGACATTTTATATGTGTTATGCATAACATATATTTGAGGCAATTATTGGTCATCTCTTGAGCAAATTTAGAATTCTTGCTACTGCATGGCAAGCTTGCATAATCATCTACTTTTAGCATATTAGCGTCCTTTCAAAACTAATGTGTCCTTTTTTTACTTTGAGGGGTGTCCTAGTCAGATTATGTTGGTGTAGTAGCATTTTTTAAGTTCTCACTGATTTCCTGTTGGCTTCATTGTGCTGCAGCAGATAGCAGCAGCAATGGCAGCAAAGCATTCCAAAATGGGGTTGTCATAGAGTTCCAAAAAAAAAAAAAAAAAAAACACACACACACACACACACACACACACACACACACACACACATTGAATTGCCCACTGCTGAAAAAATTACACTAATTGAAATCCATCAGAACTCGCTAAAGGTATGAGATAATACTGTAAGCATGAGTAATGTGAGGCAATGGGTACTGTTGTTTTACTAGTGTTGAAAAAGATATGCATGAAAGTCATATCCTGGCAGACCCTCCCATCCCTCAAAATGAGAAGTGTTTTGATCAGCTCACCAATGATTATCAGTGGATGATAACTAGGTAATTGTGTGTACAGCTGACTGTCCACTGTATTGCCGTCACAAGAGATTACGTAACCTTGGTTATTACAAAGAGTCTCTTGGATGCTTATAGAAGACCAAAAAATTCATGAAATGGAAATTTGTGTGGACCTGCTGGAACAATAGCAGGCTGAAGGTGAAACGTTTCTAAATACCATCATCACAAGAGATGAAATATGTTGTCACCATTGTGAGCCAGAATCTAAAAGACACTCCATGGATTGGTGGCATGCGAATTTCCAACAAAAAAGTAGTAGAAAAAGACACTTCTATCTGCAGGTAAAATGATGTGCATGCATCTTCTGTTGTGGATAGGATGTGGTTATTTTGGATGTCTTGGGGCAACTGTCAATCCAAAACATTAAAAGGCAACAGCGTGCTTCCAGATTTTCTGGCGAGGTGTTGTTTCCATTTTAAGCGCAATATTTTGATGACCAGCTTAGCCCACACTGTCTGATTGGAGTCAATGCAGAAAGTACACATACCAGCAAAGCTTGCAGCACCTGAAGAAGATTGTTGGATTTGTTGCTGAATATTGTGCATGAAATAAAAACAACAACTGGCAGAACATCTGGAATCAAATAATTAATCAGTCACACTGAAAAAGCCTAAGAGGCCACTACAAGAAAACACTAAGCCAAAAGCCCAAATTTCCAGGGTGAGGCCAGAGAAGATGATGAATTTCTCCCTGCAACACGATAACAGCAGGCTGCACAACAGTTTTGCTACCATGGAACTCGCTACCAAATTTGGATGGACTGTCCTACTACATCCACTTTACAGTAGTAATTTGGCAGCTCACAGAAAATAAGACTATGTGACGGACATTTTCCAGACTCGGATGCCAACAAAGCTGTAATACCATGGCTATCCTCAGCTGGATCAGCTTTTTTGAAGTGCAGCATGCAGGTTCTTGCTCATTGTTGGCAAAAGTGCGTAATGAGTACTGGTGACTATGTAGAAAAATTACTGTGTGTAGTTCAAACCTTGCTCTATTTAAATGTGTTATTGTTTCTGTAAGGTCATTGAGTCCTGGTTATGGAAATAACTGATTATAAGATGGTAATAATGGTTTTCATAGTAGCTTAACGTGATGGAAATATGAAACTTTCTGGCAGATTTCATTTCACCATTGGAAATATGTTGAAGTGACTTACATAGTGCATTTCAGATTTATGTAAAAGCGAAATACACTGATGAGCTAAGATGTAATACCATTGCACAGTGCATTGTGTGCTTGGGTTGGGGTAATAGAAGTGTATAAGCGGACCAGAGATGGAGAATCATTTTAGGAATGGTATGGGCCTCAAATGTGGAAATCCACTAACATAAGTTACTTTATCAAAGCACAGGTGATTATGGCCCAATGTCTAGGAATGACTCCCTCATAAACAATGAAGCTGGTTGGATGTTCGCATACTACTATTGTGAACATCTGAGAAGTGGTTGAAGGATGGTGAAATCATGAGTAGGCAATTAGGTGCTGGATCTCCAAGCCTCATCACAGAATGTGGTGGTTGGAGCCTTGCACATTCTGTAAAGCAGGATATATGTTGGAGCCTTGCACATTCTGTAAAGCAGGATATATGTTGATCTGTGGCAGATCTGATGCTGGGGCTGGGGCTGGGGCTGGGGCTGGGGCTGGGGCTGGGGCAAGCATAAGTGTCTCAGTGCACACTGCTCAGCACATGGTGAGCAGGGCCGGTGTAGGTGATGACCCTCTGTGTTGCCATGTTGACCCGACAAGACAGTTAATCACAACTGTATTGTGTGGGATTTAATTGAAATTGAATTGTGGATTGTTGGAATTAAATTGCGTGCTCAAATGAATCACATTTCTTGTTACACCAGGTTCATCGTCATGTCCAGATACACCATCATCCAGGCGTAGGACTTCTCAAAACATGCACTGTTCTATGGACCCAGATCGGTTTTGGCAGCATTATGATATGAGGGACATTCACTTGGATATCTATGACACCTTTCACAGTAATCGAAGCTATGGACTTGTAAATAATGAAACATCCTGACAGATTAAAACTGTGTCAGGCCAAGACTCAAACTTGGGACCTTTGCCTTTTACAGGCAAGTGCTGTACCAACTGAGCCTCCCAAGCAAGACTCATGATCTGTTCTCGCAGCATTACTTCCACCAGTAACTCTTCTCCTACTTTCCAAACTTCACAGAAGTCCAGCACACAATTTTAATCTGCCAGGAAGTTTCACATTAGTGGACGTGCCACCACAGGGTGGAAAATTTATTCCGAACATCCCCCAGCCTGTGGCTAAGCCGTGTCTCCGTAATATTCTTACTTACAGGAGTGTTAGTCCTGCAAGATTCAGAGGATTAGATTAGATTACATTTACTTTCATTCCAATTGATCCGTAGTGAGGAGGTCCTCCAGGATGTAGAACATGTCAGAAAAACAACAATACATGACAAATATTTACACTAAAAACAAAGATGCTAATGTACCATTCCACAGGTCCCAAGTGGAATGATCGTCATTTTTTGATGAACACTATATGAAAGAGTCATTTTACAAATACTAATGCACTGAATCTAAAATAAAAAGTTTTTTATTTATTTACACACACACACACACACACACACACACACACACACACACACACACACATTTATGACTCCTTCAAAAACAATGAAGCTGGTTGGATGTTCGCATACTACTATTGTGAACATCTGAGAAGTGATTGAAGGATGGTGAAATCATGAGTAGGCAATTAGGTGCTGGATCTCCAAGCCTCATCACAGAATGTGGTGGTTGGAGCCTTGCACACACACACACACACACACACACACACACACACACACACACACACACACACATATATATATATATATATATATATATATATATATATATATATATAAACAAAGATGATGTGACTTACCAAATGAAAGTGCTGGCAGGTCGACAGACACACAAACAAACACAAACATACACACAAAATTCAAGCTTTCGCAACAAACTGTTGCCTCATCAGGAAAGAGGGAAGGAGAGGGAAAGACGAAAGGAAGTGGGTTTTAAGGGAGAGGGTAAGGAGTCATTCCAATCCCGGGAGCGGAAAGACTTACCTTAGGGGGAAAAAAAGGACGGGTATACACTCGCACACACACACATATCCATCCACACATATACAGACACAAGCAGACATATTTTGTCTTTAAATATGTCTGCTTGTGTCTGTATATGTGTGGATGGATATGTGTGTGTGTGCGAGTGTATACCCGTCCTTTTTTTCCCCCTAAGGTAAGTCTTTCCGCTCCCGGGATTGGAATGACTCCTTACCCTCTCCCTTAAAACCCACTTCCTTTCGTCTTTCCCTCTTTCCTGATGAGGCAACAGTTTGTTGCGAAAGCTTGAATTTTGTGTGTATGTTTGTGTTTGTTTGTGTGTCTGTCGACCTGCCAGCACTTTCATTTGGTAAGTCACATCATCTTTGTTTTTAGATATATTTTTCCTACGTGGAATGTTTCCCTCTATTATAACCATATATATATATATATATATATATATATATATATATATATATATATATATATATATATATATAGTTATAATAGAGGGAAACATTCCACGTAGGAAAAATATATCTAAAAACAAAGATGATGTGACTTACCAAATGAAAGTGCTGGCAGGTCGACAGACACACAAACATACACACAAAATTCAAGCTTTCGCAACAAACTGTTGCCTCATCAGGAAAGAGGGAAGGAGAGGGAAAGACGAAAGGATGTGGGTTTTAAGGGAGAGGGTAAGGAGCTGCTTGTGTCTGTATATGTGTGGATGGATATGTGTGTGTGTGTGTGTGTGTGTGTGTGTGTGTGTGTGTGTGTGCGCGCGAGTGTATACCCGTCCTTTTTTCCCCCTAAGGTAAGTCTTTCCGCTCCCGGGATTGGAATGACTCCTTACCCTCTACCTTAAAACCCACATCCTTTCGTCTTTCCCTCTCCTTCCCTCTTTCCTGATGAGGCAACAGTTTGTTGCGAAAGCTTGAATTTTGTGTGTATGTTTGTGTTTGTTTGTGTGTCTGTCGACCTGCCAGCACTTTCATTTGGTAAGTCACATAATCTTTGTTTTTATATATATATATCAATATAATGGAAGGAAACATTCCACGTGGGAAAAATTATATATAAAAACAAAGATGAGGTGACTTACCGAACAAAAGTGCTGGCAGGTCGATAGACACACAAACAAACTGCTTGTGTCTGTATGTGTGGATGGATATGTGCGAGTGTATACCTGTCCTTTTTCCCCCTAAGGTAAGTCTTTCCGCTCCCGGGATTGGAATGACTCCTTACCCTCTCCCTTAAAACCCACTTCCTTTCGTCTTCCCCTCTCCTTCCCTCTTTCCTGATGAGGCAACAGTTTGTTGCGAAAGCTTGAATTTTGTGTGTATGTTTGTGTTTGTTTGTGTATCTATCGACCTGCCAGCGCTTTTGTTCGGTAAGTCACCTCATCTTTGTTTTTTTTATATATATATATATATATATATATATATATATATATATATATATATATATATATATACACACACACACACTGGCAACTTATTGAAAATGTATGTTCCTGAATAATGCACACCTTTTTGTACAAGACTAAGTGACTTTAAATCCTTGTGAAGATTATTCTTATTTCTAGTATTGATTCCGTGAATTGAGCTGTTGGTTTGAAAAAGTGATATATTTTTAATGACAAATTTCATTAAGGAATAGCTATATTGGAAAGCATTAGTTAATATCCCTAGTTCCTTAAACAGGCTTCTGCAGGATGTTCTTGAGTTCACACCACATATAACTCTTACTGCACGTTTTTGTACCTGGAAAACTTCAGCTGGGCTTGATGAATTAACCCAAAAAATAATCCCATATGACATTATGGAATAAAAGTAAGCATAGTACGCCAGCCTTTTCATTTTTATATCCCCTATGTCTGACACAATTCGCATTGCAAACAGAGATTTGTTAAGACGCTTCAGCAGTTCTGTGGTGTGCTCCTCCCAGTTGAATTTATTATCAAGCTGTAATCCCAAGAATTTAACACTGTCCACTTCTTCTATCTGCTTGTCATCGTATGTTAGGCATATACTCGTGTGACACCCCTTACAAGCTCTGAACTGCATGTAGTGTGTTTTTTCAAAGTTTAGTGACAAATAATTGGCTAGGAACCAGTGATTAATGTCCACAAATATTTTATTAGCTGATCTTTCTAAGACTACACTTGATTTGCTATTTATTGCAATGTTTGTATCATCGGCAAACAAAACGAACTTGGCATCTGGTAATGTTACTGATGAAAGGTCATTGATATACACAAGAAAAAGTAAGGGCTCCAAAATGGAACCTTGTGGGACCCCACGTGTAATTAGTTCCCAGTTGGATGATGTCTGATAGCTTGATACATGTCGCTTTCCTAATAACACCCTTTGTTTCCTGTCAGAGATATAAGATTTGAACCATTTTGCAGCATTTCCTGTTACACTATAATATTCTAATTTACTTAAAAGGATATTGTGATATACACAGTCAAATGCCTTTGAGAGATCACAATATATACCAGTTGCCTGCAATTTTTTGTCTAATGAATTAAGCACATTTTCACTGTAAGTGCAGATAGCCTTTTCAATATCAGAACCCTTTAGAAATCCAAACTGTGACTTTGACAGTATGTTATTTGAGATAAATTGGTTATAAAGCCAATTGTAAATTACTTTTTCTAAAATTTTTGAGAATGCTGGCAACAGTGAAATTGGACGGAAATTTGATGCTATTTTTTTATCTCCCTTCTTAAACAGTGGCTTAACTTCAGCATATTTCAACCATTCAGGAGAACATGTGTGAAGTTTAGAAGATAGGAGGTGACGTACTGGCGGAAGTGGAGCTGTGATGTCAGTTCGTGAGTCATACTTGGGTAGCTCAGAAGGTAGGGCACTTGCTCACGAAAGGTAAAGGCCACACGTTAGTCTCGTTCTGGCACACAGTTTGGATCTGCCAGGGAGTTTTGTATCAGTGCATACTCCACTGAGAGTGAAAAATTCATTCTGGAATACATGAACATAATTGTGGACCACCTGCAGCCCTTCATGCTTGGTGTCTTCCCCCCTGGTGATAGCATCTTTCAGCAGGATAACTCCCTGCGTCACAAGACCAAAATTATGCTCGAGTGGTTTGAGGAGCATTACAGTGAACTGGGTTTTATGAATTGTCGACCAAATTTGCCTCGTCTGAACCTGATGGAGAAAATTTGTGACATTCAGGCACCAGCTCTTCACCCACATATTGCCAGCCCTTAATTTATGGAACTGCATAAATCCATGCTATGAGGCATCCTTGCTGTTTCGTGTTTCAAATGTGAAGATGCATGCTATTAAGTATGTGGTCATAACATTTTGGCTCACCAGTGTATAATGAAAAGTTCTGAATAGTACACTTCAGCCTTTTTACGGTTAAGTTTTGATTTGACAGACATTTCTAGAAGTGTGGCATGTGCTAGTCCAATAAGGCAGTTTGGAGAACTTCTGTGAAGTTTGAAGTGAAAGAAATGGACACTAGCAGCAATAAAACAGTGAGGGCAGGTTGTGAGTTCTGCCTGAGTGGCTCAGTCGGTAAGTGTATTGCCAATGAAAGGCAAGATTCCAGGTTCAAGTCTGCATCTACATTACATCATCTCTACTTTGAATCCACTTGAAGGGTATGGCAATGGATAATTTCTATAGTAACATGTATTAGGGTTCCTTCTCATTTCATACATGGATAGTTTCCAGGAAGATTGATTGCTTAAATGCCTCTGTGCACACTGTAATTTGTCTAATTTTCTTCTTAATGCTCCCTGTGGGAGTAATACATAGGGGACAGTAGTATATGCTGCCTCTTAATTTTGGTTCATATACATTGATGTGAATCCATTATCGTAGGCAGCAGTCTGACAAGATATTTACCTGACTGTTGCATGGTTACTTAGAAATAGCTCAGCATGTTAGGTGCAGAAATGTGCTCTGGATGATGGTGGAATCCCTTAATGCAAAAATCACCTAGGATGTCACAGGATTGTTTTATCATGAGACATTTAAAGATCACTGAAGTTAAAAGTGACAGTCAACTTATTGATAAGTGCTGCAAAATTCCATTGCAAGTATTACATCTCTGACAAGAAACTGTATCGCATTCCAGTCTGGTTTAATGTACTTGTTGGGAGTGCTGCAAGGTGTGTACTGATTTTGAATTGGTGTACTCATTATGCATTAGAGATCTCCTAAAGAAAGGAGAGGGGGAGGGGGAACAATAATAGCCACAAGTGTGCAAAAAAAAGTGAATAATTACATACAATTCATGAATAGGTAGAAATTCTCTGAAATTTATTTCTGTGAAGTTTAAACAGGTAGGAGGTATCTTCTCTCAGAACTGAATAGTCAAAGGCTGCATAGGATTTACTAGTTGTTTCTGAAAAGGGAATGGTCAGAGAACAAAAGGTTTGAAGCTGATGACCTTGCTCCTGAAGAAATAGAGTGTAAAATGAAGGACAGCTACTGAATCATACTTCCAGGGTTTATTCAGAGCCTAGTATAATATGGTTTGCCATTCTTAGAATGATGTTTACTCACAATGTTTTCAGTTGAAATAGGCATCAAACCTGCTCCAGATGAGGGAACAAATTGAAATTTGATGTCACAATGTGACACAAAGCACTATCCACTCTGTTAAAGAAGAAAAATGATCCAATTCTGTGGACAGTATGGTATGACTGTCAGAAGATCTGGACACTGCCCAAGCTGCCTGATCAGCAGACCTTTTAAGTTTCCAAATTTAATTAAATAATTTTAGTAATGCTAAAGGTCATTCAGAGTCATATCTTAAGAGAGAGACTGTTAAATCATACATTTGATTTGAAGAAAAGTTTTCTAAAGGAGCAAAGGAAGTAACATCATTTTTGTGTGATTGATAATTGTTGATTGTGATTGATAATTGTTTCTTTGTTCCTCCTATTTGGCACTCAATCCGTTTATATCTCTTTCCCACTGACATTACTTTTGTTATGAAGATTAGCATCTCCAAAACAAAAGTAATGTCAGTGGGAAAGAGATATAAACGGATTGAGTGCCAAATAGGAGGAACAAAGTTAGAACAGGTGGACGGTTTCAAGTACTTAGGATGCATATTCTCACAGGATGGCAACATAGTGAAAGAACTGGAAGCGAGGTGTAGCAAAGCTTATGCAGTGAGCGCTCAGCTACGATCTACTCTCTTCTGCAAGAAGGAAGTCAGTACCATGACTAAGTTATCTATGCCCCGTTCAATCTTTCGGCCAACTTTGTTGCATGCGAGCGAAAGCTGGGTGGATTCAGGTTACCTTATCAACAAGGTTGAGGTTACAGATATGAAAGTAGCTAGGATGATTGCAGGTACTAGTAGATGGGAACAATGGCAGGAGGGTGTCCACAATGAGGAAATCAAAGAAAAACTGGGAATGAATTCTATAGATGTAGCAGTCAGGGCGAACAGGCTTAGATGGTGGAGTCATGTTACACACATGGGAGAAGCAAGGTTACCCAAGAGACTCATGGGTTCAGCAGTAGAGGGTAGGAGGAGTCGGGGTAGACCAAGGAGAAGGTACCTGGATTCGGTTAAGAATGATTTTGAAGCAATAGGCTTAACATCAGAAGAGGCACCAATGTTAGCATTGAATAGGGGATCATGGAGGAATTTTATAAGGGGGACTATGCTCCAGACTAAACGCTGAAAGGCATAATCAGTCTTAAATGATGAAGAAGATGATGATGATGATGATGATGATGGTCAGTTTAACTGGCACTGAAACTCTTCAATGTATCAGTGATGTTTATTTGGGCCACAATGGAAATACTATATTAATTATTAAACAATGGAAACTCCAGGTAGGAATATTAACAATGTAGGAAAAAGGAAGATGGCTATTAACCATGAAGAAGATTCATCAAGTTGCAGACAGGCACACTTAAGACACAAGACCCACCGTCTGCTGCCACTGAAGAACACAATATCATGCAGAGCGGAATGTTACTTGTGGCCTCCCTTCAGCGCCTGAAGCTGAGGAGCGTGGAACAGTGTCCGATGACAGTGGCCGTGAAGCAATTCCGCCAGCGATGGTGCATCTTATGGATGAGAATGATAGGAGACGAGAAACAGTTGCAGTGCTTGATCCCTGGTGTGTGCGGAGCGAAGTTTGGCAATCTGATGCTTGAAAATTGTGACAAAACATTCTGCTTCACTGTTCGACTGTGGGTGGAACGGTTTACTAGTTAGATACTGAATGCCATTGCATTCACAGACTGTTTCAAATTCATTTGACATGAATTGAGGGCAGTTGTCTGACACTATGACTTCAGACAAACCTTCGAGGCAAAAAATAGAGGACAACACCTGAATTGTGCTACATGACATTGTCGAGTTCAGTGGCACAGGAAAAGGAAATTTGGTTTAAGGTTCTACCACAATCAACCAACGAGTGTTCCAAAAAGGTCCCGCAAAGTCTAAGTGCACATGTTGCCATGGTGATTGCAACTTACGCTAAGCAGAGAATTTGTGTGGTGGAGTGGACTGATTTTCCGCACATACGTGACACCGTGACTTCACCTGTTCTATTTGGGTGTCCGTGCCCTGCCAAGTATAGTGTTGATGCACTAACTGTTTCATATGAACAGTCACCCAGTGTCCTTGGTGAAGTAACTGCAGCACTTCTTTTTGCAAAGCTTTGGGGATGAACACAAGGGACTGTCCACTGTTATTTTGTACAAGACTCACACCTTGCTGTATAGCGAGGCTATGCCAACATGCAAAGTATCTGCGCACTACAGAGTTCTTTATGCTATGCAATGAGCAAGGCCAAGATGTGGGAATGTATTTGAGCAAAATGTTCAAATTTGAATCAGCTTCTGTGGACTGTGCTATTTTCCTATAGTTGAGAGGAAAGGATTGAAGCAATTCAGAATCTTGAGCTTCAAAGTGACAACGAGATGCAGCAAAAGCGTCACTCAGAAGATCTGAAAGTTTTTCTGCATTACTATGTTGAGATGTTGGACAATACACAATCTCGTGATGGTATTGAGACAACAACAAAGCCTATCTTTGCAATTTTTGATCAGTTCGTACAGGAACTGGCTTCATCGAATGAAACAAGGACTGCATCGGTTTGTGATCCATTACTAAGCAGAATTTTCTGCCATACAAATAGTGGTGGAATTTGGTGACACGATCCACAATAGCCAATGCCTCTTCCTCTATTTGTGAATAGTTACACTGAGCTTTGGACAACACTTTTGATACAAAAGCAATAGGTCTGTCTTTATCACCAAATCTGTGCGAAAGCACTGCACTGATTCTGTATGAAGAAGTGTCAACTTGCAACACAACTGGTTTGTCAAGATCAAAGTGAACCGAGCATCGATCACTGAGAAATGCATCTTTAAGTTTTCGAAAAGTGTCTTGGCACTCATCTGTCAAACAAAGGGCACATTCTTGTGACGCAAGCGATGCAATGGAGCTGCAATTTGTGCAGCACTCAGTATGAACCGAATATAGTAGTTCATTTTCCTTAAGACTGACTGCAATTCTGTGACACTGAGGAACTGGCAGGTCTCACGTGGCTAAAAAAAAATGTGTGAAGAGGATGTACACCTTGACTGTTTGACGTGACCAAGATACTGCAACTCAGGTTTAAAAAAATCCCACTTGTCCAGTCTATACTTTAGTCCTGCATCAGATAACATATGAAACAAAGCATGCAAATCTGTAGTGTCTTCTTCAGGTGTATGATCTGATAAGACAATGTCATCTAAATAGTTTGAACAGTTTAGAATTAAGGTACCAGCAAAATACAGAAGCCCACGACAAAAGAAAACAGTGGCAGCTAGGCCCTAGCTGCAAAGTGTGAACGTGCCATGTTGGTGTTGGTTCACCTTCTCGTCCCAAATATTACATCTCCATGCTTGTTGTCAAAAATGTGGTGTCTAGAAAACCTTCGTGCTCGGTTTGCTAGACAAACACTCAAACAAATCTTATCAATGAGTTTTATTACAAAATGAAAAGATAGAATACTTAACTTTGCAATTACAGAGATGTGTCGCAAGCAAAGGGCAACATATGAAATAATCAATCTTCTTCAGTATAAGCAATTCCAGGTCTGAGCTACATAGTGTGTACAAGTGAAGTAACAAGTGTTGATGCTTCTATCCACATCGCTAGTCCTGAAGCTACTACTCAGCTGGGCATCGCCAGTCGGTCACGGCACTTATGTCCTCTTCACATAGGGGTCGCCGCTGTCATATTGTCGTGGAGAGGGGTTGGTCAGCATGAGATTGGCTGACGTCTTCTCACAGCCACCTCTGCTTTATCATTCCCCGACTGGCGTGCTGGCACTTGACTTTACGCCGTAATGGTAAGACCCTCAGCATACTAAGCAAGGAAGTTTTTGTCACTGCAGATATGCTGTCACCAGGTGGTCAGGCTTTATGGGAGGGATTTTTTGGTGCGAAAGGGATGACAGCTGTCAAAATGCAGGTGCTAGTTTGAGGAGGACCACCAGAGAGGTGTTGATGTTGTGAAGGAATGACGATAGGGTGTCTCGGCCCTGAGTCCAGATCATGAAGATGTCCTCAATGAACGTGAGCCAGACTAGGGGTTTTGTGTTTTGGGGGGCAAAGGATGTCCCATCTTGGTGTCCCATAAAAAGGTTAGCGTAGGAGGGTGCCATGTGGGTGCGCATGGCTGTGCCATGGATTTGTTTATGCCTTTCCTTCAAATGAGAAGTAGTTGTGGATTAGAATAAAGTTAGTAAAGTATACAAGGAACGAGGTAATGGGTTTGTAGTCTGAAGGACATTGGGAAATGTAGAATTCAGTAGTGTTAAGATCATGGGCATGAGGAAGGTTGTGTATATTGAGGTGACATGCTGGGTTGAGGAGGATTTCGTGAAGTAGATGGCAGAGAACGTGTTTGGGGTGTGAAGGAATGGAGATACGGTGTCTTGGTCCTGAGTCCAGGTCAAGACGATATCGTCAATGAACCCAATTACTAAGTTCACTTATTGGCTGTATAAACCTTCGCCTCATGTTAAAGAAATTAACATTATGTTTTTCGTAATAGGACATAGCTTTCTGCCACCTGATGGAGTTTTCATGCAGATTAAAAACAAAGGTGTTATAAGTGCTTGTTGATCCAGCAAAATACAATGAAACTATTCAGATGTGAAACAAATACTAACAAAGAGATAGAGGGGCTGGCCAGTACTTACCTCAGCTCAATACAGCCGATAGTTACACAAAACAGAACAGAAAATTTACATTCCTAGCTTTCGGAACTTTGTTCCTTCATCAGGGAGGAGAGATGAGAAAAAAGGGAAGAAGGGAAAGTGGATTTAGTTACTCACAACCCAGGTTATGAAGCAACAGGGAGGGTAGCAAGGATGGAGGCATGGTTGTCAGAGGGAAGGCAAAGATATTCTACTGTTAAGTACTGTGCCAGCTTCAAACCAAAGAGGATGCATACAGAAGTAAAGTGGTATATAGTATTAAGATAAACACAACTATGTAGGATGAAAAGATGCATGAATGGCTAAAGAGGAGAGGGGAAAAAGGACAAGACTGAAGAGTAAATGGGAGTGAGGTTGGTTAACGTAGGTTCAGTCCAGGGGGATGGCGGGATGAAAGGATGTGTTGGAGTGCAAGTTCCCATCTCCGCAGTTCCGAGGGACTGGTGTTGGGTGGGAGAAACCAAATGGCACATACGTTGTAGCCACCCTAATCCTATACCACATTATTTACATTCATTCCGGAAACATGCATTCAATCTAGCTAAACTGCAATCCCACATACTTTTCCTCTGGTCCTGCTTAACCTTTGGAATTACCCCTAAAGGACTTACCTTAAAAGTTCCCATCTCTGGGTGCAATCCCTCCTTCCACCAGTCTCTCCTGGACTTCCAGAACTTTCAACCCTTAGCCCCTACCCAACTTGTCCTGAATCTCTACACTACTTCATGTAACCACCACTCCCAACAGCTCCTATCTCTCTTCAAAGTCCTCCACCTCTCAAACCCCTGCTTGGAGAACACACTCAGGAACATCATCCTAGAAGCCAGCTGTAAACTTGAGTTCCATGCCACACACCACCTGAAAAAACTATCCACAGTGCTAGTGCAACACCCAAGAAGGGGTCCCTCTCCCTATCCCTCACAAACACCAACCGCAGCAGCACCTTCAACAAACCCCCCTCATAGCCAACAAACCTAGCCTAGCCACCCTACTCAATCTCCCAATCCAAGCACATACCCCACACAGACCAAATCTCAACTATAACCACAGTCAAATGCCACATATCACCAGTCAGAATTCAGTTCTAAACCTCTCATCCAGATCCCTCTCTCCTCCAGAGACATCTGTTTTATCAAAAGGCTTAACCTTTAGCCCCACGCCTAAATTCAACCACACTGCTCTGGTTAAAGATCTCCTCTCATTCACCCGGAACCTCAACTGGAAATATCTCTTCACCACCCAAACACAGCCCCCAAATACTAAACCCAGTGTTGAACCCTGTCTAGAACAGTTCCGACCGCCTTCCCAAAGGGATCCTCCTCCCCTCCCCCAAAACCATCCCTTTCAGACATTTCAGGAATTCCTCACATCCAGTGTTGCCTCCCAGTCCTTCTTGAAAAACATCCCAACAACCCCCAACATCACCCCAGCTGAATCCCGTGCCATCAAGAAGCTGAAAACAGACCGCTCTATTTTCATCCTCCCGGCGGATAAAGGCTCCACAACTATGATACTTGACCATGTGGAATATGTGGCAGAAGGACTGCATCAACTCTCCGACACCTCAACCTACAAAGCTGTTACCCAGGATCCCATTCCCTTCATCCAGACTGAGCTGCAGAAAATACTAAAAATCCAAGGTCCCTCACAAGGCCTCACAACGGCTTCCGTAGACCTACTCACTCCACCTGAGCGACGTACCCCTACCTTCTACCTATTACCCAAAATCCACAAAGAGAACCATCCTGTCCGCCCAATTGTAACAGGCTTCAAAGCCCCAATAGAATGTATCTCAGCTCTGGTAGACCAACACCTCCAACCTATCACCAGCAAACTCCCATCCTACATCAAAGACACAAAGCACTTCCTAGAATGCCTCAAATCCATTCCCACTCCCCTCCCACCTGAAACGTTTCTTGTCACCATAGATGCTACATCCCTTTACACAAACATCCCACATACCCATGGTCTCTCTGCCCTTGAACACTACCTCTCCCAATGCCCACCCGAAGATCTTCCAAAAACCTCGTTCCTTATCACACTTACCAACTTCATCCTCACCCATAATTACTTCACTTTTCAAGGTCAGACCTACAAACAAATCAGGGGAACAGCCATGGGAACCAGGATGGCTCCGTCCTATGCCAACCTCTTCATGGGCCGCATGGAGGAGGCTTTCTTGAAGACCCAACAGCTGCTTCCCCTGGCCTGGTATAGGTTTATAGATGACATCTTTGTGGTCTGGACTCATGGTGAAGAAACACTCCTTAATTTCCTCCATAACCTCAACTCCTTTTCGAATCTGAATTTCACCTGGTCCTTCTCCAAAACCCAAGCCACCTTCCTGGATGTTTACCA
Organism: Schistocerca americana; assembly: GCF_021461395.2. Lineage (NCBI taxonomy): Eukaryota > Metazoa > Arthropoda > Insecta > Orthoptera > Acrididae > Schistocerca > Schistocerca americana. Next base: position 655,578,735 of record NC_060119.1, on the reverse strand, counting down.
TCCTGTTGAAGCTCACATCCACACCTCTGTCCACATCAAACCCACAAACAAACAACAGTACCTTCACTTTGATAGCTGCCACCCATTCCACATCAAACGCTCCCTTCCCTACAGCCTAGGTATTCATGGCAAACGTTTCTGCTCCAGTGACGAATCCCTCAATTACACCAATAACCTGACCAGTGCTTTCTTCTCCCGCAACTATCCTGCAGGCCTTGTCCACAAACAGATCTCCCGAGCAATACATTCCTCCCCGTCCAACAACAATGTTTCTACCCCCAGACCACATAGAAGCATCCCCCTTGTCACCCAGTATTATCCTGGCCTCGAATACATCAACAAATTACTCCACCAGGGATATGACTTTCTTAAGTCAAGCCCTGAAATGAGATCATCCCTTGACAATATTCTCCCCACACCACACAGAGTTGCCTTTTGTCGCCCCCCCCCCCAACCTCCATAACATCCTTGTCAAATCCTACAATATTCCCAGACCACCTTCTCTACCCAGCAGTTCCTACCCCTGTAACCGACCCCGCTGCAAAACCTGCCCCATGCATCTCCCCACAACCACCTATTCCAGCCCTGCTACTGGTAATACATACACATTTCAAGGCAGGGCCACATGTGAAACAACACGTCGTTTATCAGCTGACATGCCTGCACTGCACAGCCTTTTACATCGGTATGATGACAACTAAACTGGCTGAGTGCATGAACGGACACAGACGAACTGTCTGTCTAGGAGATGTTCAATACCCAGTAGCAGAGCATGCCGTCCAGCATAATTCTAGGGACCTAGGAACCTGCTACAATGTACGTGCAATTTGGCTTCTCCCACCCAATACCAGTCCCTCGGAACTGCGGAGATGGGAACTTGCAATTTCATCCCGCCATCCCCCTGGACTGAACCTACGTTAACCAACCTCACTCCCATTTACTCTTCAGTCTTCTCCTTTTTCCCCTCTCCTCTTTAGCCATTCTTTGTTAGTATTTGTTTCACATCTTTATATGAGATTTTCCATTATTCAATGAAACTATTCAGTTTCACACAGCAGTGAAAATATTTGGAAAACTTTGACTGGAGGAGCTTCAGGGAACCCTAATGTGACACTTAGTTTCATGAAATGTTTGCATCAAATCATAGAGAAGATTACGGATAAAGAAAAGTTTAGGAAAAGTCCATGTTCAGGAGAAAGGTTGTATCTCACAAGATCAGAGGAAAGAGTGAAAAGATAGGAAATAATGAAAAAAGGCAAGAGGGTATCATATTTTACCCTTCTGGAAATACCAAGGAGTAACATGATTTGGATACTAAACAGTTGATATTGAAAGGCTGCTGGCTTTTAACTATGAAAAGAAATGAGGAAAGATGAGCAACTTAAAATTTTTCTTTTCAAGTACCTGGAGCTGAAGGTTCTGCATGTGATAAACTTAGGGATGATGAAAGATGTGGGAAAACTGAAAAAGAAATTAACTGGTGTGGAAGCAGGTGCTTATGAATTGTGCAATTATTGATTAATTGTGTTTGAAAATCACATAGTGATGTTGAGATTTAGGCATACTTGTACATCATTCTTCTTAATTTGACTTATTTAGTTATATTTTTTCAGTCCATTGTTCTTAAAAAGTTTATGTTTATTACATTTATGTCACAATAATCTGCTAATAAAACAACATTATATTGTCAATTTTATTTTGCTATGTATATATATATATATCTCCCAAGCAATACATTCCTCCCCGTCCAACAACAATGTTTCTACCCCCAGACCACATAGAAGCATCCCCCTTGTCACCCAGTATTATCCTGGCCTCAAATACATCAACAAATTACTCCGCCAGGGATATGACTTTCTTCAGTCAAGCCCTGAAATGAGATCATCCCTTGACAATATTCTCCCCACACCACACAGAGTTGCCTTTTGTGGCCCCCCCCCCCCCCCCAACCTCCATCATTCTTCTTAATTTGACTTATTTAGTTATATTTTTTCAGTCCATTGTTCTTAAAAAGTTTATGTTTATTACATTTATGTCACAATAATCTGCTAATAAAACAACATTATATTGTCAATTTTATTTTGCTATATATTTATTTATTTATTTATTTTTTATTGTTAGTAGAAATTGCACTTTCTATCAGAACTGAATAGCAGCAGTCAAATTCTACATGGTTTGTATGAAAAGTCACTCCCTCCAAATGAAAAATAACCTTTTAGCTTCCAAAATACATGATAATATGATAACCTGCCATAGGAAGGATCCCACAGTCAATCAGAATTTAAAAAATCAGGTAACTACACAGTTCGAATTTTTTTTGCTGTAGTTTCTTGCTCATGCTGTAACACAGAGAGTGTGAGTTTCACATCAGATCCCTTCATTTGTGCTTGCAACATTTAGAAAACAAGGTCTCTCTTATTTTCAGTGCTATGGTACATTCATATAATATGAAATATTTTGATTGACTCTTTCCAGGATTTGCTGATGCTTGTAAGAGAAGAGCTGTTGTCTCAACAGAGAGGGCCATATGAACGGTATGATCAAACACTGCCTCCATATGAGGCATATAGAGTGGATCAGGAACTCTTTCGCCTACTTTTTGTTGGCCTTTCACCGTGGGGCAAAGGACCAGAAGCTCTCATGGGCAGGATTTTCAAGGTTTGCACTCTAATGATGTTTAAGTGTTTTTGTGTACAGTGGTAATTTACTTAGAGCCTGTATAGAAGATCCCTTACAGTGAAAGTGGTCTTGGCCCAGCTGCCTTATGTGCATATTGTGACCACTTATAAGACGTGATTTTTGTTTACACTTTGAAAGAAAACCTCACAGACTTTTGCACCTCATGCTTGAAAGCTCACAACATTACTACCAGATGTTGGAGATCTTGTTTTGGCATACAGAGTATAGCCTACCTCGATCTGTTCTCCTTCTGCAGTGATGTTTTTGCAAGTCCTTTGCAACAACTGATAGTTTTGTAATGTCAAGAAAACTACATTTTGCCGTGGTGGTGGTGGTGGTGGTGGTGGTGGTGGTGGTGGGAAAGGGTGGCAGGAGATTAGTAGCAGAAGGGACATAAGTAAGTTGTCTCCATCATTCACTGTGCATAATGCTCCTAAGGCAAAGAAGGGAGGTTGTGGAAGATTGTTGTCAGTTTCTCAGTTGTTATTAATAATTATGGACCTGAAAATGTAGCATCTACTTTTGGTGAAGTTCCCATCTATTTTTGATGAAATTCACATGTAATTTTTTTTGTTTGTAAATGATTGGACATACAAATTTAAAAGATTGTCATTCTGTGTGTGCCAAGACAAATCCTTAGGGCTTTGAAATTGACAATTAAAAAAAGTGGTGTTGCAAAACTTTTTGATTGAAATATTTGCTTTTGCAAAAACTTCAACAGTCTTTCTTCTTTTGACTTTCTTTTAAGCCTTCAACAAACACTTGTTTTCATTGAGAAGCAGCAGCATTTTCCCACTGGCAAGCATAGTGCTTCTCCGAGTGAAGGTGTTTTATGACATTATTTTTCTTTTGTCACCCAATTTGATAATTACAAAATCTGCATAATATTAATTTCAACCTATACTTGACAACACCACAGATAGAACCGACAAGACACTTAGTGAAGAAATAGAACCAAAAACAATTCTATTCGCAAGTCAGGGGAAGAGTTTCAGTGCAACTGAAATATGTTCACAGGTTTTGTTTTCCAGTAGCTGTGGTGCAGCTTGTGAACATTATAAAATGGCAGTCAGCTGCAAGTGCAAACAAGCCAGAATTATGACTGACTGCTGGAGGAGAGAGGAGTCATGTGGAGAATTGAGGCCCACCTCCCTTTCACAGTGCAGCAGGCTACCTACACCCATATTCTGGGTTTCTGCAAAAGCAGAACTGACATGGTCACAGAAATCGCCAAACCCTTCTGGCATTGTGAGGGTTGTAATGAAACTCTGTTATGGATCAGTATTAGTCTCTTCACTCATTTCAAAATAAGAAAAAAAAGGAGCAATGTACAACACAAAGCATTCGGGAACAAGTTTCGTGCAATTGTTTGAGGTGGTTAGCAGTGTAGTAAACAACATAGTTCAGGCCCTGTCTCTAATGGTATTCAATGCAACTACTGTTCAAAACCTCCACACTATACCAACTTTTTAACTTAAACTGATATACTGTTGCATTTGTAAACTTCTAATTTTGCAAACACATTCTTACATGTTTATCTTTCAAAGTGGGCTTCAACAGATGATGTGCAATATCAGTGACCAAAAATTAGTTTCATTTTAAAAATTTATACATATATAAAGTAAAGCTATTTCAAAATATCAGCAATAAAATAGCTCATCTGGATAAAATTTGGTATTACTGGATAAAATTTGGTATTATGTAGTGTCTGGTAGGTAATCTCAACTTTTCAGATTTTGAGGCAGAATTCAAATTTATTGCAAAATGTGAATTGCATCATCAGAAATTGCATTTTCTTGTGAAATAGTAAAAGTTGGTTGATTAGCTAAACAACTGCTGCTTACTGTTTTATTTGTGGAGACATATGAATTTCCTTCTTGGACGTTTGGTTCACTTTGCACTTCCTTCTCCTCTCCTTTTACCACATTTCCTCTCTACTACATTAATCCTTCTCCTTTATTTTTCTTTCCCTCTTAATCTCTGCTCCCTTCTATTCTCCACTCCCACATTTGCTACCTCGCCCCTCTTCTCACTGCTTTCTTTGTTACTTACCCCTTCTTCTCACTCTGTTTTTTACTCCCTCTCAACATTCCTTACAAACTGATTTTTCTCCTTCCTTCCATCATATTACTTCCTTCCTCCTCTCACAGAAAGTGATGAATGGGAAGTTTTGCCAGTTTCAGTCTGAGTGATCTCTTCACAATATAGCTACTCCTGCAAAAAAGATCAGTCACTGAAAGGAAGTCTCCAAAATGGGTGCTCAGTGGAAAAAAACCTGACTGAGGAAGGTGGTGCACTGGTTAGGGCACTGGACTCACATTCAGGATGATGGTGATTCAAACTAGCATCTGGCCATCGTGATTTAGGTTTTCCGTGATTTCTCTAAATCGCTTGAGGCAAATGCTGGGGTTGGTTCCCTTGATAGGGCATGGCTGACTTCCTTCCCTAATCTGATGGGACCAATGACCTCGCTGTTTGGTTCCCTCCCCAAATCAACCAATGAACCAAAAAAAAATTGGATGCCACACAGCTAGTTGCCTGACTTTGAAGAGTGAGTGTTCAGGAATGGACAGATCTCATCTCATCACATCCATGAATCACCACACTGCAAATGTATCCATTTCAAAGTCCATTGAAAAATTTAAGAGACAATCCATCCTGGATTGCTGTTCTAAATTAAGAGGCTCTGCAAAGGGTTAAATCCAAACCTAGCTATGTATCTGAGTCAGAATGAGCCATGGCAGTAATTATAAATTCTATTACTCATTATACTTTGGCCACAAGTGTACGCAGGTATAATAGGATGAGCAAGGTTAAAGCAAGCAGTGCCGTAGTAGCCATACAGTGAAATATAGTTATCCTTACATCACAGCACAGAAGACGGGTAGAATATTTTTTGCAGATTACATCTACTCTCAACCAGGATGCACTGTCCGACATCAGTGGGAAATTATGATGAAGAAAACATTTTTATACCATTATATTTGTTCTCATTTTAATTGCTATTATTTGATTCTTCCATATCTTGATTAGGAAATTCAGCCTACCACTTACAGTGAATGGAGGGGCCTACCCTTTGTCTCCTGTTGTGATTGTTGCGACTCCCCTGACTCACAATATTGTACTGTTGTTTTAAAGATGTTTTACATTTGCTTTTCTTCTTACTTGGATTTTATGAATCAGGTGAGACAACTACAGAAAGAATTAGTTGTTCAATTTTCTTCTTGAGAAATCCTTTCTTATTTATTATCTTGTGAGGAAGGGACTGATGGCATTCAAGTGAACAAATATTCTTGTGAGCTTTTTAAGCCCACTAGTCCCTCCATCCCCCAAGCATTTCCAACTGAATTAGATTAATCAGTGAGATAAGTTACTTTTATGGTATAGAAGCTTACCTGCCCCTAAATATTCACTGATATTAATTTGAAGTCAGTGCTTCTCCATGGTACACTAAACAGGTCAGGAGACAGGAGGGGGGAATTTGACATTCTGAAGTAATGCAAAATCTCCAAGGTTTACAGAAGCTCAAAACTTTGTGCGGACTTTAAAGCAAAATACTTTTAATATTTTCAACAATAAAACAGTCTCAAAATCTGGCAGACAATCTATAGATGTGCACTGGTCATATGTAAAGTATATCAGCAGCATGACGCAATTGATATCATCACTGCACAATAGCAATGAAGATGTTACCAATGACACTGACAGTAAAGTGGAGTTGCTAATCATAGTTTTTCAAAATTCCTTCACGAAATAAAATGCAGTAAATATCCTAGAATTCTAATCAAGAACAGCTGCCGACATGAATAATTTATAAATAGATATCCAAAATGTAGCGAAGCAAGGTAAGTCACTAAGTAAAGGTCAGTCGTTCAATCCAGACTCTATACCTTTAAGGTTTCTTTTGGAGTATGCTGAGCAAACAGCTCTATTTTTCATTTTTAGCAGTCACTTCCAGCCACTTGCAAGACAAAAGATCCATACTTAAAGACTGCAAATTACACAGATCATACCAGTACACAAGAAAGGAAGTAGTAGTAATAGTTCGCTGAATTATAGACACGGATCAGTGACATCATTTTGCAGTAATGCTGTGTTCCAAAAGTATGAATTACCTCAAAGAAAATGATTTGTTGACACATAGCCAACACAGATTCAGAAAATATCATTTTTGTGGCATGCAACAGACTCTTTATTCATATGAATAATGAGTACTATTGACAGGGATTGATACTGAATATACATTTCAGAAGGCTTTTGACATCTTTCCTCACAAGTGATTTCTGATAAAATAGAATGCCTATGCATTATTATCTCAAAAAGGAATGGTCCAATCCGACATGACAAAACTTAGGCTGAAATTTTTCACATGGGAAGAATACGTTAAAATAAATGCAATGTTGTAATTTTAGTTGCTAAGACACAGTATGAGTATTGAAAAAAATGTTAAAGTTAGTCATTTTTGTTGCACTTAGAACTGCTTATAACAGCGGTTTGCACAACCCTTCCCTCCTAGTACAGAATCGGTGAATAAGCAGACTCAACTGTGACGAGAATGTAGTGCCAAATAGCACAAAGTCCAAAGTGCACACGTGCAAATTTTAAGCATACCAAAAATGCCTCAAATAATTAATTTTTTGAAAACTTTCAGTTCCTATTGACAGCTAAACTGTTGCAATATCATTGCTACACAACTGACCAGCAGAGGGAAAAAAATCAAGGCAGTACATTGTGTTATATTACAGCTGACTTCCATTAATTGGGACTTTAATTTTTTGACATAAGGTACTTTATAGCAACTTCTGTAGATAGTTCTTAAGATAATTTTTGAATAATGTATGTTTTAGTAACTTCTTTATTTCGTAGCCACCACAAAAATATGAAGTGTATATTGACAGATGAAATCCAACATTTTCCTTACACTAGGCATACCTGTTAAAAGAAAAATTAATGCATCCAAGCTCATCATAGTAATTATTAGCATTATTTAGACATAATTGGGATAAGATAAGATTTGGTTATGGCTGTTCTTTTGCATATTGCACTGTGTACCAGGCATATATGATGAAATTCATAAAACTAGTGATACAAACTGGCAATGCACGGATGACTAAAGTTTGACAATAATATTCCACTGATAAACCTAAAATTACAAGCAGTAATCAGAAATTATATTGTCTGACAATTTTATGAAAAATGCTTTTCACTGCTGAAACATTTCTTTATAGAGAGGCTGAAACACACTATTAGTTCAGGATGGTATCCAGATTATGTTAACAATATTTTATAACCAACAGTGAATAAACCAACAACTGTATCTTCTTCTCTGATTTATCCCAGAGGCAATCAGTTTCGGCATTCTGTTATGCCACCATCGGGCCATATGAACAACATAGTAACAGCAGTGAAACACCTACAGGTGCGTAAAAGTATGGTAACAAATTCCATATGAATTATATGTTATCATTATACATAATTACATTAAGGAGCCTATAGCTAAATGAACAACCGGGGATGGTAAAATTCAGTAGTAGTACCACATCACCGTAGTAGTATCCATAAGTTCGAAATACATAACTTACTAAAAGAAATAAAATAACTATCATCCTAAAGTCTGGACCAATAAAAACAGTGACTCACAAAAAGTAACTGTGAGTAACTATTAGGAGACATAGTTATGTAATTCCATGAAAGTTGTCACTAAGAGCAAATAGAACATGCAGCATATAGCAGACAAAGCTTTATGTCAAATGTTGTGTCAAAATGAAGATAATCCTGATGTGATACACGTTCTATATGAGCACAAGAATATACCAGTGTTTTAACACCCAGTCAAGAAAAGCCACAAAAACAAAGAATGTGGCTTCTCAGTTCCATCAAAATTTGCTTGTGCATACAATGAAACATTGAAATCAATCAACAGCACTGCCCAACAACACAAAGTAACAAACAAATAACCAGAAATATCTTGTGAAGTAAAGGGACTGAGGATTAATCTCGATAACTCTTTTATGTAGCTGCAGACGACGATAAACATGTAACAATAATAATGTGTGTAAAGTACACCCATTGTATATGAGAAGAAGCAAGTGCCCTGTTATGGAATGGCATCATACATAAATAAAAAGACACACACACACACACACACACACACACACACACACACACATAGCCAGTCTACTTTCCACAGTAAGAAAAGCGAAACCACATATCCTATTGCCGCACAATTGTGGCTACATTGCTGTGAATGCATAGACATTAAAAACATATATAACAAATGCATCATGGTATATCAACATATGGTTGAGATTACTGAATGGTAAAACACATCTGACACTATGGCATCAGGCTGTAACCAATACACATACTACAAGTAACATGAAAATGTAAATGCCAGTTTACATCACTGCATAAAAATGAATGTAAATAAGATCAATAGTCCATTTTAATATATGTGGAACATGCGCATAATGCTGTGGGGTGATGTGGTACTAATTTTCAATTTTACTAGGCCAGATGCTACACTTAGTCATAGGCTCCTAAATGTAATTGCTTATAATAATAATGTTATATATGAAGATGGTATTTGTTCTTTCGGGTTTGTCTGTAAGAACATATACCATTGGTGATCTTGTGGCTCTCAAAGAATGAAATTACAATGAAATCCAGACCTTTAGCTGCTTACAGGTGTTGATAAATATCAACGGGGACAGTTGAAAATGTGTGCCTCGACCGTGACTTGATCCCGGGATCTCTTGCTTACATGGCAGATGCTCTGTCTGTCTGAGCCATCGAGGACATAGGTGATAGTGCGACTGCAGGGACTTGTCTCTGGCAAGCTCCCAGTGAGACACACATTCCCAACTTACTTACTTCCCACACACTACATTTGTAGTGCTCCTGTTCACCACACTCACTGCTCGTGGCAGTCAATCTACTGATTTCTGTAAGAGTTTGGGCAATGTGAGTACATCCTCTCTGAAGATCATTGGCTGGTAAGCCTTCTCTATATGAAGATAGTATCTTTTCTTTTGGACATGCCTCTGGAGTACAGCAGAGATGCAAATATAGCTGTTTGTTTATTTACTGCTGGTTGTATCCATATTGGCTGTTGCCCTGTTGTTCCTCATAGTAAGAAAGGATGAAGTGAAAGTTAGTGCTTTTATTGTTCTCTTAAAGACAGAGGTATCATTATGTCCAGACCAAGAGTCCAACAAAAGCAATGAATTATTTTTTGCAACTGGGAAGAAAACATTTAGGATGCAATGCTGGAAATTATTCTTTCACTTTTTTTCAGCTTTTGTTGCATCGATAAAAAGATATTTGCAACTAAACAGCGCTTTTTTAAATTTTTGATCCTAATTTGCTTTGAAGAATCAAATATAGATATAAAAATATTGCTACCTACCATATAGCAGAGATGCTGAGAGCCTCAGTTGCCCAAGACTGCAGTTTTGTGTCTGTGTGTGTGTGTGTGTGTGTGTGTGTGTGTGTGTGTGTGTGTGTGTGTGTGCGTGCGTGCGTGCGTGCGTGCACGCGTGCACGCTTACTGGCCGAAAGCTATATTTGTGACAGTGTTTTTGTTGTGCCTCCCTGCAACTCAGTCTCTGCGCTATATGGTGAATAGGAATTTTACTTTTCACAATATTGTTACATGCCATCCTGGATATTCCATTGTTTAAATAGAGATATAAAGTTTGCTTGTGCTTCAATCTTGTGCTACAAACTTCACTCAGAATGATTAAGTGCAGTTTGTTTGCACTTCTTGCACAAAACCTGACTAGGTTTATACATAACATTTTAGTGCATAACAAGAATTGTGTACATCTTTCTTCCATTTATACTATTCACAATCAGATTTTACAAAACGGAACTGGGTTTGCATGCCACTTAATCTTAAGCATTTTCTCCCTCCTTCGCTAAATAAAAAAATCCACAGCCTTTTCTTTGTCGCTGAAAGCTAATACTGTACATATTTTTTTTTTTTTTTGGACTGTAAAGGTACTGTATTTTTGTTCTCAGCTTTAACTAGTACAATAGTCATCATTCGAACCACCAACTTAAATTACTTTCTTGTCCTTCCTCTTCTCAAGTATTGCTGTGCGGTACTGGTTCATTCCCAGATAGGCTTGGCAGTGGATATGATACTAGAGTGAGGGTTGCAATCATTAAAACAAAGGATTATTTCCTTGCTTTGTGATTTTTTTTCAGGAAATTTCAATCACAAACATTTTCATCCAAATTCAGAAAGATTTTGTTGACTCCCACATACATAAGGAGAGCTCACATGGAAAGATTTAGGTCTTAATTTTTCCCATATGCTATTCAAGATTGGAGATGTTGAGAAAAAGTCTTAAAGTGTTTCTATGAGGCCCCTGCCAAACAGTTAAGTGGGAATTGCAGAAAAGTCATGTATATGTAAATTTAAGTACAGTAACAACTAGCAAATTATATGTATGCCCCTGATTTTTCATATTTTGAGTGTACAAAGTGATAAGAAATGTTGTAATGTTGTTCCTAATGGGCAGAATTGTCAGAATTATTTCCTGTTTCTTCTAATTTGTCTTCTACAATTTCTAATGATATCTTCATATCATTCATATGAGTGTCAAAGTAATTAACTAACAAATAATACATGTGTAATTCTTGAAGAGAAGTGAGTGAGTTCGATTGCATACATTCATCATATTTCATTTTTGTGAGGTTGAAAACTGGCGTACTCTTTACTGTGAAACTCGGGAATCTGCACAAAAACAGATGGTACTAACAAAAATATACAAAAGAAACAGAAAATTGACTTTTATCACCACTGTTAACACTTAGTGATTTTGCTAAGGCAACTGCATATTATTATGGATATTAAATGAGTTGCAAATTGAAGTGAGTAGCAACTGTAAACAATTGTCAGAGAAACTATCAATAGAAACTGAAATTCACATTACAAATTACAGTTGCATTGTGCCATGTCATCTGTTTATTTATGCACTGACAACCAAAGTCAGTTGCCAGCTGTGTGGGACGCGCACTGTCTGCTACAGCTACAGTAGGGGTGTACAGCTGTCTGGTGAGCTATGGATTTGGTCGTTTTCAACATAATTTTAAAATACTTGCAGTGTGTCAGCTCTAGTGAGGGGGGAGGGGGGGGGGGGTTAACAGCTATTCTCTCTAGCAAGGAAGAAAAGTATTCCTGTTGTAACATTGTTTGTAAAAAAAAAAAAAGTTTATTCCCAAAAATTGTTCACCAGATATTACTATGCTCAGGTATTTGTACACAAGGGTATTTGGGGAGTGGCAGAGTGGGTGGGAGGTATATGGGAGCTTATGAGGAGACAGAGATGTTATGTTTCATAGTCCAGCACTCATCTGATAAACAGGTACAGTATCAAGAACAACAATATCAAGAAGCTAAAGACTATGTAGAAAAAGCGAAGTGCACACTGATTGAAAAACACTGTATGCTTTATCTTCCTTCTGTTTTGGGAAAACAGATCAGTTTGAATATAAGAGACTAGGTATGACTTGAGATATGATCTGCAAGATGCCTAGTTTTATCTCTCTTTTGAATTACTTTTATTCTCTCCTAGTTTAAACATTTTTATGCATATATTTACAGTAATCTCTAGATTATAGTGACTTTATCATGGTTTAATGGTATTTGTAGTATGTGGTTTGTTTATTGTTTATGTTAAGTTTCTCATCCATAAATTAAAACAAATTTCTCTGTTTTTAGTAGATATTTGTTATTTCATTTGTTACTTGATTTTATTTTGCAGCTGCTGGACCACAATAATGATGGACTGTTGAACTTTCGTGAACTGGTGGTCGCATTGGGCCTCACTTGCACTGCTGACCTCACCCAGCGCCTAAAGCTACTCTATATGGTCCACTTACCCCCAGTCCTCAATATAGAGGACATTGAGAGTCCCACGAACTCTGGTAAGTTTTGGATTAATGAACAGCTCATACCTGTCTCATGAACAAAGTTTAATCTACAAATCCATAACTGAAACATTTAAAATGGAAAAAAAAACATGGTTTCCCCAACGTATTGCTTATGAAATAAGCTTTTCTTACACTCAATTTGAGGTATTTACTTTTTCATTTACGTGAATTGTACCTGTATTTGTAACACAGTTTCGCAATATTTCTGAACGACCTACTTAGTTATTTAGAGTATGCAGTTCTTATTCATTCAGTCATTTTTAATTCATGATAGAGTTTCCTGTTATGCCTTCAACTCAGTTGAAATTGCTCACCTAGAGCCAGTACAGTCTTGTATGGTATATCACTTCTACTGGAAGGATGACTTTTCTTATACTCTTTATAAGGTAAAAATTTGTAATTATGGCAATTTGCTCATATACCTATCATATACTGGAACTGAACATTGAAATAAAGATTGTGTTGTGATAAATTTTAATTGCATAGCAGTCCATGACAAATAGTCATTGCAAATCTATGCTGTGTGTGATGTTACTAGCTTTGTGTACTCCAAGGCTAATGAAAAATTAAGTTTTCATCTACAGATACTCTTAACAACTGCAGATGATGATTACATTTAGGATGGAATCTGCAATAATCTGATTAAAATTACTCATTAGTTCACACCGCACATATTGGAGCTGGTTTCCCCCAACCAGAGCACTCAGCGCCGTGCCCCAAACTATTCGCTGTTGTGAAACTGCCACAACAGTTAGTCAGTTCACTTCCAGCTCCATGTCCACCTTTCTTTTTCGATGTATTCTAAATTCTGGGTCTGATTGACTTCTTTCGTATTTCATCACACCCTTCTCTCCCCACCCTCACCATTCTCTCTCTCTCTCTCTCTCTCTCTCTCTCTCTCTCTCTCTCTCTCTCTCTCTCTCACACACACATATATATATATATATAGTTATAATAGAGGGAAACATTCCACGTAGGAAATATATATCTAAAAACAAAGATGATGTGACTTACCAAATGAAAGTGCTGGCAGGTCGACAGACACACAAACAAACACAAACATACACACAAAATTCTAGCTTTCGCAACCAACGGTTGCCTCGTCAGGAAAGAGGGAAGGAGAGGGAAAGATGAAAGGATTTGGGTTTTAAAGGAGAGGGTAAGGAGCCATTCCAATCCCGGGAGCGGAAAGACTTACCTTAGGGGGAAAAAAGGACGGGTATACACTCGCACACACACACATATCCATCCACACATATACAAACACAAGCAGACATATTTAAAGACAAAGAGTTTGGGCAGAGATGTCAGTCGAGGCAGAAGTGCAGAGGCAAAGATGTTGTTGAATGACAGGTGAGGTATGAGTGGCGGCAACTTGAAATTAGCGGAGATTGAGGCCGCTTTATGTGATGCCAAATTTTAAAAGGCTGCAATTTATAGCAGCACCTGGGTCACCGGAATCGTAAATACAACAACCTAACTCAATATAGTCACATAGTGGTGTGGTTAGCACAATAACCCGATGTGTAGAAGGTCATAAGTTTGAATCTCTTCAAATGATGGATCAGATTTTTTTAAATTTCTAAATCTGATCAAAAGACTTTGATTATTATTTTCATTCAGTTCATTGGTTTAAATGAGTTTTTTATTCATAATACTTTGCTGCATCACACTTTTTCATCATATTGACTTCGTTATTTGCTCTTCCCCCCCCCCCCCCCCCCCCCCCTATCATTCTGTTTTTCTTTGGAATCTGCCTATGTCATCTATAATCAGCACCCAAGTGCCAATGACGACTGCTCATCGCTTGTTGATGCAGCAGCTCGTGTAGCCCATGTGAGGATAGTTTCAGGTAATCAGTGATGGTGAGAAATTATGGTTTGTCGTAGGTTTGCTCATAGATGTTAGGTTTAATTACCATGAACAGAGCGATTGTGCTTTTAGTTCTGCTGAGATTGTTGACTGCCGTTTTCTTGGATACAGTGATCATCATGAGGTTGTGGTTAGCTTAGAACATAAGTTTGAATTTAGGGCTACAAGACACATTGACTGCCACAGTTCGGTCACTTAAAACCAGCTGTTGACAGAGCATAACGCATTTCTGGCGTACCTCATAGTGGCCATTTCCAACATTGCTCCACGTTACACAGCAACAGTATTTGTGAAGTGATCCCGCAGTGTTTCTATGTCCCCCATAACCAAGCACTAGTTGGCAGCTGATGTGGCAACACTGCAGCAGCAAGTGACGGGCATTATCTGTCAACTAATTTTAATCAGAATATAGACAGATAGTTGGATTTCTGTTATGTGACTATGTCATCTGTAACAGAATTTTATGAGTATCAGTTATCAATTTAATATGCATATGTCACTGCTGCCTGTGCAAACCTATTGTACACACATTATCTGGCCAAGCCCAGGAATCTTCAGATACTACCACCAGTATGTCATTGACATATGGAACCAGCTTTGCTACTTCATTTCTCCATCTGGTTGTTAAGTGAGAGGTTCTAGTGGCAAGTTCCAGAAAACTGGACTGTAAGTTGATTCTTGAGGACAGTGTTTGGTAATCTCCTTAGCTACCTCATTGTTACCTGCCTTCCATTCAGCTGTATGATTCCTGTAGAAGTCAAGAAGATTATTGTAAAATCATGTAGGTACCTGGAACTCTCCAAATTGGGGTGATATTAAAAGCCCCTAAAGGTTCTCAGAGATATCTCCAATATTGATTATGATTTGATTTGCACTAATTAAACAAATAAACCCATGAAATTTCAGTTTTATTAGTTTCTTGTGCTCTTCTTTTTCAGTAATGACTGCTTTGTCTGTCTTCCAGATTCCCAGAACCATTCCCAGCTATAATATATTATTTAACAGTGTTGTCAGAAAAGAGAACAAACTGCATTTGATTTTCTGAAGTAGTTAAGGAAGAGTTACTTCTAGACCAGACACTTCGCTCTGTTGCCGTGATGGTGTTACAGGAGGAGACTTCATTGTGGTCACTGAAGCATTATAATGACACTTTTGTTACATCATCTATATACTGGAGGAAGGCAACTGCAAATCACATGCCTGTGATTTACCAGAAAAGTAGGATGAAATTCTTGAGCAACAAGTATTTCTTTTCCCCTCAAAAATAGTGATTCGTATTCTAAAATTCTGTGCTGTATTTACTACTTTCTAAATTGATAGGAAGGACTGGGGCATTAGAAAGTGTCTCAGTATTTATGGATCATCCAATTTTGTTTTCTTTCAGTTAGTAATTTGTCATTTTTAACTCCTATTTCTTTATTTTTGAATTTGTTTTTGTTACATAAACTGCACGCAAACTTTTGATTGTTCCCTGGGCTTTTTTGTTCTGAATCAGCCAAAGACAAAAGCCTTCAGGCAACAAATTTTTCTTGCATATTTCTTACCAGCCTTTGTTTTCAAACATTTATTTGTTGAGCTATAATATTCATTGTTTTATCTGTGTTTTATTTCACAGATATGCATTGTAGGCATAATTCTCAATATTGTGGTATAATTTTTAAATGTGCCACTATATAGTAAAATTTCATTTCCAGTTCTCATTACACGAAACAGATCACATCGTTACCTCTCCGTGTCACTACAGCTTTTGTAAATGATCACTATAATATGAAAGCATAGGCATGTTGTTCAAACTGTGTGCAAGAATTGTGATTTGATCACTTCACGTCACTGCTTTTCCAATAGCAGTCTGTAAGGAGCCAGGCTTACTGCCACCGGCCCCTCATATTCCATTCAAAAAATCAGTACAAACACTATAGTTTCTGTTTAACTGAGTACAACATTGCTTCATTTAAGGCATTTTAAACAAGATGTCTTAAAAACACCAATGTGTCAACAGTGATAACAGTATCACTCAGCATCCATTCCAGTATGAAATTGTCATTTCCAACTCAATGGATGCTTTTGAAGTAACATCTTTCAGGATTACATATGGCTTTAGTACCATCATTTATAGAAATTTTCCCACTTTCTAAAAGCAGCTCACTGGCTGAAATGGAGTGTAACAGAATTGCCATCTTTGATGTTTTTCACTTTTAGTTCTTACCTAAGTTTTATTGTACCATTTTAGTTGTTTGTTTACATCTACATTGTTTTGTGTGTGTGTGTGTGTGTGTGTGTGTGTGTGTGTGTGTGTGTGTGTGTGTGTGTGTGTGTGTGTGTGAGAGAGAGAGAGAGAGAGAGAGAGAGAGAGAGAGAGAGAGAGAGAGAGGGGGGGGGGAAGGGGGGGGGGGAGAATGGAGGGGAAGCATATTTGAATTTATAAAGGTGCCCTAATCTTAATCTCAGTTTTTAATGGGAAAAAATGCTGAAGTACCAATGCAACTGAGATTTAAAAACATGTCTTCAGTCATTACCTGTTGATGATGAATGTTAGCTGTGCACAGGTCGTCGAACAGCGACTCGGTCTGTTATTGCAGAGGGTGGTGCTGAAGTTGCAGCGGAGGCCACAGACTTCTTTGACACAATGCAGCAGAGTATCACTTCTTTAGAATCTGCAGAAGTTGACGACAGCATGAGCAATTCTCAAGGTTAGTGATAAAAAATATTCATGGGATTTTAAATTTTATTTATTCTGGTTAAATTTTCATCTTCTAATAAACTATTACAGATTCACTAACTAATAAATTATTAAAGAGAACTTCTTTCCATATTGTTTTTTCTGTATTTTTAGTAAAACATCTTAATTTTTGTAATATATTTTTTTTTATTTTTGTACTTTCAGTTTGGTGACATTTTTCTGGCAATAATATACTGCATTGTAAAAGAGAAATAAGCTGCAGTAGCCACAGACTTCCTTTGTCAGTTTGCTAACTCATTTTATATGTTTAGGTTGTGTAATATTTAATAGTACAGCCTGCATGGATCAGAGAAATGTGAAATAAATACCAGTTTCATGCTTTTACTGACTTTTCACCCCAAGATCTGAAGCAATGGAGGAATCAAAGATGGGGAGACGTCTTGGACAGTCACCACTAACACTGTTGTCCATTTATTTTTATATTAATGAAGTTAAACCTTGTTTAGAAGCACTGAAAATAAATGCACGGGCTGCCCAGTTGAAGCTACCACCATGGAGAATATAGGAAAACAAATTGTGGTGCCATAATGCAAGACCACCAAATGGAAGTGACTTGAGATTGTTAAGACAATAGTCATCTCATATGAAGAAGTACACATCATCTCGCATGAAAAACTGGAAATGGAAGAGCTGTTTGTCAGTCAGTTGAATGACCACTGACTGCTGTCTGAATCTGCGTCCGGAAGAATATTGTATTTAGTGTTTGACAATGTATAATTGCAGCCCTTACATATTGGACGCATTTTTTGCCAATCCAGGACTGTGAATGAACAATGAGTCCATCATTACACAGCAAACTTGAAACAGCACTCAAGACTATGGGCAAAGACCATTAAGATTGTCCCAAAGAAAGTAAGCACCATTTTGTGATCTGTGGGGTGTTCTTGCTTTGATTGATGTTTCTGAATTTCCTTCTGAGTTGATCATTAAAATGGAATTTTGATTTCAAACAATGGAAAATCTAGGATGTAATATGACAATATTATGAAAATAATAGTTGCTACTCACCATAGAGTGGAGATGCTGAGTCGCAGATAGGCATAACAAAAAGGCTGTCAGAAAGTAAGCTTTCGACCAACAAGGCGTTTACCAGAAATAGAAAACATACACAACATATCCTATGTTTCCGTAACCCTACTGCCCTCAACCTTCGTTAGTCATTGTCCTTACCCATCTAGCCCCTTCCCTGTTCCCATTCCAGTACTACGCTGCCCGTATTCCAACAATGCTCGTACAGGTTTTTTTTTACTTTTATCCCTTTCCACTACCCTCCTCCCCCTCTGTCCGACCTCCCATCTGCACCTAGCTACTCTATCCTCTCTCCACCTTGTCCCTGTATGCTCTCACAAGCAGCAGTTTACCATTCCCCTCCACCCACCCCTACCCTGCTATCCCTCTGCCCCTTCGCCCCCCAGCCTCTTCCTTACCCCCACCATCCAGTTCCTTCTCCCATTGCGCACTGTTGTTCGCAGTCTGGCTTCAGCAGCCAGAGAATGTGGTTGTGTGTGGTTGTGTGTGGTTGTGTGTGGTTGTGTGTGGTTGTGTGCGGTTGTGTGCGCGTGTGTGCGCGTGTGTGCGCGTGTGTGCGCGTGTGTGCGCGTGTGCGCGTGTGCGCGCGCGCGTGTGCGCGCGCGCGTGTGTGTGGGGTCGCGCGTGCGCGCCCGTGCTCGCGCGTGTGTGCGTGTTCGCGTTTGCGCGTGTGCGCTCGCGTGGTTGCACGTGTGTGCTCGTGTGTGTGTGTGTTTTCTATTTCCAATAAAGGCCTTGTTGGCCGAAAGCTTTCTTTCTGACAGTCTGTTTGTTGTGCCTATTCTGCGACTCCGCATCTCCACTATATGGTAAATTTTGATTTCCGTCACAGATAACTTGCAAAAGGACAAAACCAGAAATGGGACCTACTATACTTAATTATTGTATTGTTAGAAACATAAAATGAATGAAAAGTAACCAAGACCGGAACATACACAGTTGCTCATTTACAAAGAAAATGCATCATCCCACACTACAGCAGTCACAATGGTAAAAATGCATTAACTCAGCTTCAGGTTAGTCCCTCAACCAAATTGTTTTTTATATTTAACTCCAAGTGATATATTCCTATTCCCCACCTAGAAAATTTGGCTTGCTAGAAATAAAACTGCAACCCTCAGGGGCTCAGCATCCATGTGCTGAGTGCATGGTGGTGACCCCGGGGTCCTAAGCTGGGGACTGGTAAGCGGTCAGTCTCCTCTTACTATAAGCTCTGGGCGTGCTTCAACGACCACTGTATGGTGCAACAACGGAACATTGTGTGTCACAGGGAATGGGGAGCTTGGCTTGACCACCTGGATTGTGAGGATGGCAAAAACCTCTATAAAAAACCTCTCAATCTCAAGGTGTGCTGTGTGCTGATGAGATGCTTGGCTGTTGAGATGGAACAGTTGTTAGCGGACAACTCTGGGGAACCTCTCACACCTCAGTTGTATAAGACTTACTCAGGAACACAGGGCTCTGTCTGAGTGGACCCTAGTTTCCCTAGCTACTCATGGGACCGAGATGGAACCCTCGAAATCGTCTTGTTCTCCTCCCAGTGGGAAGGGTGTACTGCCTGGGAGTATTCACACTCAGTCCTCAAAACGAATGAGGGAGGCTAGCCCTCCTGGTAACCTGCATCAGTTGAATTATAGTAACATCACTCAAGGAGTCATAAATTAAAATGTGGTTTTGGTCATGAAGAGGAAGGAGAGGATGTTTGAAAAAGTGTCACCCTTTTATATCCATAAAGCCTTGGAAGGATTTGCCGGAAGCCTGAAGTCCATAAAGAGGCTACAGAATGGTTACCTACTGGTCGAAACTAACAGGGCAAAACAGATGGAACTATTTACGAAGACCAAAAAATTGGGTAAATATGATGTAACTGTTGAACTGCATAACTCCCTGAACTCTAGCAAGCATGTGGTCATATGCTGTGACATTATGGATATCGACTTAGCCGAACGTAAACAGCCGAACTTAAACAGGAATGTGCATTACAGGGGATAGTGGAAATATGGCAAAGGATGCGTAGGAATAATGGAGAAATTAAGAAGACCACCTTCATTGTGACCTTTAATTCTCCAACTTAGGGTTAGGCCTTATGTACCTAACCCTATGCAGTGCTAAAAATACCAACAGTTTGGTCACAAAGTGTTGAGGTGTGGGGCGGTGAAGCGACCTGTGGTAAATATGGAAAAGCACTCCATGAAGCTGGGATTGACCTTTCGTCTTCAGCAGTCTGCATTAACTGCTGTGGGAGCCATCTAGTCTGGAGTTGAGACTGCCCTGTTTTTGCAGAGGAACGAAAAATTCAGAACTAAAAGTCACCAAGCAGATCCCTTATACTGAGGGAATACAAGGTAACAAAACATCGCATCTTTACCACTTCTTATGCTTCCATGGTGCAGAAACCTGTTTCTAAGGTTGACGCCTCGATGCTGATGTCATCCAGCGTGCAACTATCCACCACCAGCACCTGTACTAGGATGTGTGCATGCCCAGGCAAAATGCATAAGGATAAAGAAATCCAAGCAGCCGCCACAGAAAAGACCAACGACAGTTCAGTAGTGAGTGTCAAGAAGGCACACAACAAGCAGAGTGCTTCTCAACGCCCCCTTTCCCCTTCATCCTCAAAGAGACAGGGTTCAGGGAAAGGTTCACGATGTTTGGGTCAAAAGCTGCTGTGAGTGCCATCAGATGCCATTCTTTCATGTCTGACTGATGAGGAGGACGACATAGAATTAGATGCCTTGGATTCAGGCAGCCCCTCACTCTAAAAGTGCTTCACCTCTGCTGTGCAAAGATAGGGGTAAATTAAAACCACATCGATGAAATGGCTCCCATCCTACAGCGGAATTGTCAGGGGTTCAGGACGCATGTGGAGGAACTTCATCTCTTATCTTAGGGTAGACCACTATGTCTGTGTCTCCAGGAGACTCATTTCCATCAATTGTACACTCCTGAGCTACAAGGCTATGTACTCCACAATAAGGACGACCTGAATGGAAAGAGACCTAGAGGAGGTGTAGGTATTTTCATCAGTACTGGCTACAACTCCTTGCCTCTCTCACTTGTGACAATTTTACAAGCAGTTGCTGTATCAGTTCACTTGCGTGATCTGTTAACAATATATTCCCTTTACTTGCCCCCGGATGATGCGCTTGAAGAAGAGGCCTTAACCAATCTTACTACACAGCTCCCCCGCCCTTCAAACTCAGTGGTGTTTTTAATGCACACAATGTGCTTTGGGGCTCTGCAACTACCTGCCCCAGGGTAGCGCAATTGAGAGATTTCTCATTTCACCATGCACATCTTTGCTAAATGCGGGACAGGACACTCGCTTCTGCACAGCAACTGGGTCATTATCTGCCATTGACCTCTCCCGTTGCTCTCCAGCTCTTGCTCACACTGCTCGATGCGAAATGGTCGATGACTTGCACAGAAGTTATCACTTCCCGATCTGAATTCACCTGCCAGGTGGGGTGGAGCCCAAAAGGAAACTGCCGCAATAGGTGCCCGGAAGAGCCAACTGGGCACTTTATAGCCAGTTGGCCCAGTTCGAACATTCTGGGAATGTTGAGGCGTGGGTGGATCATATTACCAAAATGATCCACCATGCTGCTGCAGCATCCATTCCACAGTCCATGGAACAACAGAAGAGGCAACCTGTCCCTTGGTCGAATGCCAAATGCTGCTCTGCAGTCAGGACCAGGCATGCGGCTCTGCATAGGTTCAAGTGTCGGCCAACTGCAGAGAATCTTGCAGCGTTTTGGTTGGCAAGGGCAAAGTGTCACCGACTTATTTGAGAGAGCAAGAAGAGGTCATGCCAACAGTTCCTGAACACCATTGATCATTCCACCAAAAGTTCTGTTGTGTGAGAGACCATCAGGAGAATTTCTGGGAAAGGAGGTAGGTGCCCCATGGTTGCTGTAATGGGGAATGGCACACTCCAAACCAATCCACAAGACATTGCCCAGACTATAGCGGCATATTTTGACACAGTTACTGCAACAGACAGTCATGATCCAAGTTTCCAGCACAATACAGCAGTTGCTGATAGGTGTAGTTTGGACTTCTGGTCCACCTATGCTGAAGATTACAACTGCCCATTTTCCATGTGGGAGCTGAATTCTGCATTGTCTGCAGCTCGTGACACATTCCCTGGTCACAACAGGATACATTACAGTATGCTGCGGCACCTCACAATGCGAAACAAAGATATCCTCCTCGCACTTTTTAATGCCATTTGGACACCAGGTCACTTTCCCAACTCGTGGTGTGAGGCAGTTTTAATTCCTCTTTTAAAACCTGGGCAAGTCTGTACATGCCCACGTAGTTATCGTAGTGTTGACCTCACTAGCTGCATGAGAAGGCCCTGAAGCAGATGTTCAATTGCTGCCTTGTCTGGATCTTAGAATCCAGGCATCTCCCTAGTCACTTTCATTGTGGGTTCAGGATGTATCGCTTCTCCTTTGATAACCTTTCCCTCCTGGAGGCAGCTATACAACAGGCTTTCCTATGCTGGCATCAACTTCTATGAATATTTTTTGACATCGAGAAGGCCTACAACATTACTTGGAGGCATCTTACCCTGGAGGAGCTTCACAAATGGAATTTTCATGGTTATCTTCCCATTTTTATTGAGTGCTTCCTCTCACCACGATATTTTAGATACAGAGTCAGTGACGTCTTGTTTGATCGCTTTGAGCAGGAGAATGGTGTGTAGTTTTAAGTGTGACTGTCTTTGCCATAGCTATTAATAGCATTAAGTCCATAGAGACAAGTCCTGTCCAGTGTTCCTTGTTTCTGGATGACTTCTCTGCATTGTGCTCTTCTTCAAGCCTCGCAACGACAATACTTCAGTTGCAACTAAATCCACAATGTTTTGGATGAATGGGCGCAGAAGAGTGGTTTTAAGTTTTCCACCAGGAAGTCCATGTGTGTTCTTTTTGACTGTTCTCAGTCCAATTTAAACTTTCCTGGGTTGAGGATGAGGGACACTGCCCTGACTTTTAAAGACACAGTGAGGTTTCTGGGCATCATATTTGACTCTAAGCTTACAAGGTTACCACATCTTAAGGACTTGTCTGCTCCGATTTTACATGGCATTTGTGCGATCTCAGCTCAATTATGGGTGCATGTTGTATGGGCCTGTGAGACCCCCTCTTATTTAAAGATGTTGGACATGGTGCACCATGAAGGGATTCATTGGCCACTGGGGCATTCAGAACAAGCCCCATACCACGCCTCTGTGCAGTGGCTGGTGAACCACCACTTCACATCAGGTGATGGCTACTTATGGTGCGCCAGGCACATAAAACACTGTCGACTCCATACACACCCACCTACCATACTGTTGCTCAGCCTCCACTGGAAAGCTTTTTCGTAACTAGCAACAGGCAACGAGTCCCTGTTGGATTCGTGCACAGGTTTGCCTTCTAGAGATGGGTTTGGCTGGTCTTCATGTTTTACATCACAGTGGGAGCAGATTTCCACCTTGGCTTCTCCGGACTTATCTTAGACTTGACAAATTTTAAGAAAGATCGTACATCACATTTTACATTTCAATCTCTGTTTTTTTAACAATTTAGATATGCATCACAGTTTCGCAATAGTGTGCACTGATGGTTCCAAGGAAGGGAATTCCTTTGGCGACCATGTCACCAGGATTCGCCTTCCTGATGAGTATACCATTTTCTCAGCAGAGCTCCATGTGATCTTGAAAGCACTGGAGCAGATGCGTCATATTCGGTGCAAACAGTTTCTCATTTGCTCAGATTCCCTTAGTGCTTGACAATCGTTAAAGAACCTGTGCCCAGCTGAGCAATTGGTCCGGCTGATATATGAGCAACTCTACTTGCTCCAATGACAGGGTAAGCAGATGTTATTCGGCTGGGTGCCAGGTCGTGTAGGGGTATGGGGAAATGAACACACTGATTGGGGTGCCAAGGAGGCCTGCAGAGGACAGGATGTGGCACAGTGTCCTGTCGTTTCTGCACTGCACAGGAAGTGCATGCAGTTGTGGGATGAGGAATGGCTGGCGGTGACAGCCAGTAAGCTGCGGTTGGCGATGTGAACAACTTGGCCATTGCGTTCCTCGTGCCAGTTGCTCAGGCGGGATGAAGTGGTCCCCATGCATCTTAGAATTGGGCACTGCTCTCTCACATACAGCTTTTTACTATGGTGAGAGAATTCCCGTTTTGTGATGCTTGTGGCATGCACATCTCCATCTGCCATATTTTAATGGAGTGCATTTTATACTGTGATGCAAGGGCAGAACCAAATATTGGTGGGGACCTATCCTCTATTTTAGCTGATGATTTGTGTCTGGACTCTGGATAAACTTTTAGGCTGGAGGTTTTATTGTGTTGCAGAGCTGCTGGCTTCTCCCCCTTTTTTTTTTTTTTTTTTTTTTTTTTTTTTTTTTTTTTTTTTTTTTTTTTTCTCCTGTGTCGTTAGTACGTTACTACTGATGCAATACTTCATTCTGTGGTTCTGTGTGGGTACACTCATAGTTTTCCAGCTTTTGTACCTATGTTTTACATGCTGCTTTATCTTTCTGTTCTGTACATGTTACTGACACTCGTCTCAATCTGTTTTCGTGTGGGCGCTAAAGACCTTGCTGTTGTGTACCCATACAAAAATGTCCATGTCAAATAAAACTGCAGAGGAAGTAATTATTTCCCCCAATGATGTTCCCCATAAGTATAACAAAAGCTATTTTTCTGGCAGATTGAAAAAGAAAAGGTGGAAACTCCTTGAAGCAATTTTGTACATAACTAGAGACTACACCAAGAACAATTGGTTTCCTACGGCCAGTAATAAAATTAAAAGGTAATTTGCATTGTCCATAATAATAGCACTAGTGAAAAAACAAGAATTCAACTGAACTGATTGAAGAGGCTGTTACAGAAATGCTCATATTTAGAAAAACAATGTCGCTAAAAAGATATCTTGAAATTAAAAAGTATTTGCACTTTACAAATCATGATCTGGTTGCAGAGAGAGAGAGAGAAAGAGAGAGAGAGATAAGACCTATGAATAAGTATTTGTATCAAAAATTTAAAGAAGTGTATACAATGTATACAATGAAACAGCACAGTACTATTGATGAAA
This sequence comes from Schistocerca americana, assembly GCF_021461395.2. NCBI lineage: Eukaryota > Metazoa > Arthropoda > Insecta > Orthoptera > Acrididae > Schistocerca > Schistocerca americana. The sequence goes on along the minus strand of NC_060119.1, from coordinate 655,553,372 downwards.
TGCTCATGAAATTTAAGAAATGCGTATCTTACAAACCATTCAATCCATCAGAAAGGGCAGTATTTTGTATTAAATTTTACAAGTTATGAGAGTCAGATTCAGGTTATTGCTATGACTTTGTAATATATGCGAGCCATGATAAGTTATGAAGTTAGCACCTCTGAAAGTGTTGTAAAGGAGCTATCACACTTGACATTACACAGAGATCACACTGTATACCTAGGTAATTTGTATTCTTTACCAAAATTATTTATGTCACTACACACTATTATAAAACAAATGCCATTGGCACAGTAAGTGTGAATAGAAACAATATGCCAGAAGATTTCTATAAAGTAAAATTAAAGAAGGGAATATAGAATGAATGGCTGTAATTGAATACTCATTATAAAATGAAAGATAAAGAAGAGGTTCATCTTGTGACAACAAAATATGAAACAATAGGAATGATAACACAAGGATCCCATTGTACTTCGAAACCAAGTTACTTTATTGAGCATAACAAGAAATGATTGGAATTGATTGGCAATGCCAAATATCAACCTACTTCCCAATCATGAGAAAGTACATGAAAGGATATTCAAAAATTTTCTTTTATATGTTTGATATTGATCTTTTCATTTCATGCATTTTGTGCAACAAAGTAAATAATGGAAAAAGCAAGAGTTATGTTGATTATAGGATTGAAATGGTCAAATCATTACTGGCGAATATACCAGAAGCAGACAATAAGGGATGAGGATGAATACCATATGGAGATGTACCAGAGAGACCACACGCGACTCGCAGGCACCATTGTCCTAAGCATATTGACACAATTACATCATCAAGGCCATTAAGACTCTGTAAAGTTTGCATAAAAAATGGAAATATAGTGGGGGTGCAAGAGATGCAAAGTTCGATATGTGTGAATTGTGAATGTATTTAGGAGTGGAGGTAAAATGTATTTATTTATATTATATTGTATAGACTGATAATAAATTTTTGTGGTACTTCTAACATAGCTTCTGGTAAGCCTTTTGGGATGTGAGGTCGTGGTCCAAGAAACTCTTTTGTTCCTGACATTTCGTCCAGGATTGCACTTGACATCCTCAGAGGGGCTCATATGTTGAGTCTTACTGACTGACTGGTCGGACGTCTGAGAGCGCCATATATACTTTAGGAAAGGGGGCTTGGTTGAAGTAACACATGGTGAGCAGAGATAATCCTTGTCAAAGATAAAACATAACTATCGATTGTCATCTTGTCAAAGATAAAATTGTCTAGCGATTCTGCAGAGCTACTGTCCATATGTCGCTAAGTTTCATTGTCTCTTATTTCCTTTTAAAATTATCCTGATACTTATAAATTTCAGTGGCTTCTCTAAATAGGTGTGGATAATAATTTGATGTTGTAGATAAAATTTCCATTCCAGGAAACTTCACTTTGTGATTTCCTGACTGAAGAGCATGCTCTGCAACAACTGATTTCTGTATTTTACTTAGTCAGCAAAGACTTTTGTGCTTTTATATGCATGTATTTACGCTCCTCTTGATAGTTCCAATATAAACTTTACCACACGTACACAGAATTTTATATACGCCACATTTATTCAGAGCAGGGCTCATCCTTTACAGATTGGAGTTCTTGACTTATTTTATTTGTTGGTCTAAAGACCATTCTGATGTCATGCTTCTGTAAAATCTTACTGATCTGATCCGTTACTTTTTTAATAAAAGGGAGAGAAGCTGTGCTTTTCCGTCGTTGTGGTTCAACCTTGTCCTGTGGTCTTATGTTTCTTGGTTGCAAAATTCTTTTTATTTCTTTCTGTGAGTAGGCATTTTTCTTGAAGACCTGCCTCAGATGTTTTATTTGAGCATCCAAGTGTTCCGATGTGCATATCCGTTCGGCTCTATCGACAAGACTTTTAAAGTCACGTCTCTTTCGTTGTGGATGGTGATTGGAGTTTTTATGCCAATATCTGTCGGTATGTGCTACTTTCTGAAAAACTTTATGTTCCAAACTTCCATCGGACCATCTCATAACTGAAATATTGTAGAAAGATATTCTGTTATCATTTTCCATTTCCATGGTGAACTGGATTTTCGGATTAATTTTATTTGCCCTTTCTACCATGGGACCAAACCACAAATGTCACCTACAAACCGATACCAGTGAAATGGTTTCTTATTTGCTTTGTCCAGACCCGATTTTTCAAATTTCTCCCTATAGAAATTAGTGATCGCAGGACCTAATGGGTTACCCATTGCTACACCATAAAGTTGTTCATAAAATTCATCATCCCACTGGAACTGACTGAAAGTAAGGCAATGTCTAAAAAGTGCAATCAGATCTCCTGGAAAATTATCCATTATGAAAATCATAACTTCATTAATTGGAATCATAGTGAATAATGACACTATGTCAAAACTTACAAGAATATCTTCAGGAGCCAGAATTAGCCCTTAAAGTTTCTTAACAAAAAGATGAGTCTTTTATATATGAGTCAGTTTTACCGATACATGGTTGTAAAGAAGTTGCCAGATATCTTGCTATTTCGTACATGGTAGAATTGATGCCACTAACTATGGGTCTCAAAGAAAAATCTACTTTATGAATTTTGTGTACACCATACAGTCTGCGACACACAGCTTCAATCTTCGACAAAGCTCTTTTATCTTCTTTTTGAACCGAGGTAGATGACTTAGATTACTTGTTTTCCTCAGTACACTGGCTGTGGGGTCCTTTGTAAGTTTTTTTTTGTATTGTCCTGAGGTTACAAGGTCCAAACTCCTCTGTATTCAAAATAACAGTAGCAGTCCCTTTATCAGCAGGAAGATCCACTATCTTTTCATCTGCATTTAAATCTCCGAGAGCCTTCTCTCGCATTTTGTTAAATTACTTTCCAAAGGTTTACTGTGGCATAAGACCCTGGTGGTTTTGATTCGAATTTCATTTGCAGTTTCCTTTGGGAGATTTCATACACCTGCTTCTGTATTCATGGTAAAATCTTCAACTGGTACTCTCATAGGTATTATAGCATAGTTTCCTCCTTTTGCAAGGACGGAAATCTCATCTTAAGATAACAGTATCAGACATCATCGTATTGCTTGTAGCTGCTACATTAGTTTCTAACTTCCCAAACTTTTTCTTGCGTCTACTAGTAGTCATTTCCACCATAGCTTCCATTGATGTAAACATTAGGTAATCTATTTTATTCCACAGATCTATCTGTATCTTACTAGCTAGGAATAAATGGAGTTTCAGTAAGTTACGGTCAACAGAATCCATTGCTTGTCTTGTGTAATGCATCCTTCCTTGGAGTAGTGCTTTTTCTGTACAATCAAAAATCTGATGCACCCGAGCTGTCCGGAACATCCTCTTCAGCTTTAAAAAGTTCAGTATAGAAGACAAGTCTCTGCAACGTAACAAGAAGGTCCAGTGCAGTCCTGGACGAAACGTCAGAAACAGAAGAGTTTCTTGGACCATGACCTCATGTGCCGAAAGGCTTACCAGCAGCTATGTCATCCAGTTGTGAAAGCCTTCATTCTATGATTTCTAACACACTTATTACATGAAGTTGCAATTAATATTCCAGAAAATTAAACCAGTTGGATCTTACCCATGTACATACCTCATGTAAGTCATGCACAGATGGTACAACATTGGACTGATATGCTGAACTATGGAATGGCTCAGAAGTCAGGTGATAGTGTCTATATTTTGGTCCCAGGCAATTGGAACTAAAATCATTTTACAGAAAATAAAGGAAAGGCAACCACTCGCCTATAGTGGAGTGCTGTGTGGAACATCGAAACATGTAAGAGGAAACACTATTCACACTAAGTTTTGAGTGCTTGCTGTTTTTCAAGTAAAATTACACACGTTAACACAGACACCCAAATGCACATTCCTCTGGCTACTGCAGGCTAGTGTGGGCATTTCCTGTTGAGTGTTTCTGTGCTCCACTCATCGGTCCACTGTAGGTGAGTGGCTGCATTTCGTTTATTTTATCTTATGTATGGCACCATCCAGGAATTCCCATTATTGTTTATGCTTCTATGTACTTTTCAATCTTTATGACGAGTGAGTGAGTGAGTGAGTGAGTGAGTGAGTGAGTGAGAGAGAGAGAGAGAGAGAGAGAGAGAGAGAGAGAGAGAGAGAGAGAGAGAGAGAGATTGATTAGCTAATATCAATACATACACCTCTCTCCATTCTACCACAATCCCCTCCCACCTGCCCCATGCCATTTGACTTAGCTTTCTTTGTATTCTCCCCTACGCTTCACCATCTGGCAAACGTTTCTCTTAACTCTGACCTGTTATCCCTGCTTGTCCCACATTTCCTATTGCTTGTATGACTGTTTCAGTTTCCTTCTCCAGCTTCTTGTGAACAACATAAAGAATGATAATTGAAACATTATTACAGAATGTAGTTATGTGTTCATTTGAGCAAGAAGACTTGGGCAGTTGACATGTGTGATCTCAGTTGTTGGTAATTTCACTGAAAAGTTGATTGTAGAATACACTGGTGATGTTGAATGACCTGATTTCATATTTGTAAAGTCTAATTCCAAATGACATAAAACTTTGCCTTGGAACACAAAAATAAAATACTATCAAACAGTGGTAAGGCCTGAAACAACATATGCAGCAGAAACACTTAAATTAACAAGATTTGTGGATCTTGAAAAACTGGAAAAAATTGAAAGAAGAATTGTAAGGATAATACTGGGACCAAGAACTAATAGTGATATTGGATACAAATTAAGATCAAACAGAGAGCTCTGTTTGAAAGTGAAAGAGCTAACCGATCTAGTGAGGAAAATAAGACTAGTTTTAAGACCACACATACCGAATGGAAAATACCAGACTAACCAAGCAGATCTTCAACTTAATAAACAGCTACAAATCCAAACCCACATGGTTCACTGAAATTGACAAATATATGAAAAACACAGGAATTAAAATGGATGTAATAGATAACAGAATACTTTTTAGAGGAGCAACACAAAAAGCAGGATTTCAGGAAAGAAAAGAGGTCTGTAAAAGGAAGAAAGTGAAACTAGGATGTAAAGGAACAGCATTCTCTAAGGATGAAGGGTGTCTGGGAGCAACAAAAATTAAACACACAGAAGCAAAACCAAAGTTGATTTATTGTACCCACTAAAAGGTTTATTTGAATAAATAATAATAAATAAAATCAATTTTTTTAACTACTGAATTTGTGAGAAACTCAATATTACATTTACAGGGGAGCAGTCACTGTGGGAGGTTCGCAGTCTCAGCAGTTTACGTTCTCTTGTGGAAAAGAAAGATTCTCGTTCTCAGCTGAAAGCAGTGCCTCGTATGGGACAACCACACTTCATTGTACTGTGGAAGACAATGTACGGTTTGTTTGAAGCACAGCCAGAGGACCAGGAGGTATTTCACTGTATTGCAAGTGTAGGTAAGCAAAATGACATTTTAGAAACATTCTAAAATATTTATCATACCTGAACATTTATTGACTCTTGCTCTTAGTAGTGGTAGTTACTTGTGCTTGCTGTTGTGTGCTCTGTATTATGGCATTATATTACCTCTCCCACGTAAATAAAGAAAATTTCTAACTACTCACAGTTAGTAGCACAATATGACTTCTAGAGAGAATTCGCTATGGCATATGAAGACTAAAAGCAGTTTGAATAGTGATTGACAGGTGTGTCAAATAGATGTTACGAGTGAGAAGTTTGTGACCATTTGTGAAATATAGTGGCCACTTTCAGATTTTTTTCTTTGTCGAGATCTAGCATAAAAACAGAAGGTCTTACAAGGGAAGCAAAGGAGAAAGCGAAATTTAATCTGTAAACTCATAAATTGTTGTTGTAATGTTGTAACACCCTCCCCCCACCAAAGAAAAAACAATAAGAAAAAAAATTGTGTGTGCTTCATCATAACTACAAAATGTGGTGCAATTGCAGGGTGTTGTGGCAAAAGATTGAAACAGTACTTTTGGAATTGAACTCATTTGTTGAAGATGATAATCAGTTGAATATGCTCATGTTCACATATTCGATTTAATAACTTTGAGTGTGGACTGAATTTTCACAGAACAAAGTAAATTTTGGCTTACCTCACACACTCAGCTTTTGTTAACATGATGTGAACCAACACTCCCATGAACTAATCTTGCACTGAACTCACACTGACACTGCTTTTGTATGTGCAGCCACTGGAGTATATGTTATTTTTAATAATTAAAAGCAGTGTGAATATTGGCAACAGTAGTACTTCAGCTTAGTTGTAATTACAAACATTGATTACAGAGTAATGAAATGCACCCTGGCATAGTTAAAGAAAAATATAAATCCCAATTTTCTAGTCAGAATTCAGTAATATACATTCCATCAGCTTCAAATTTACATAATAACCATCAGAATATATCAGATTTTACTTAAACACATAATTACTTTATCTATAATTTTACTAAAGTTTATATGTGAACATAACACCATATTGAGTTGTGTCTTGAGTTCAGTTCTGTTTGGAATTATGAAACGACTAGGAATATAACAGTGCTCATATCATAGAAACAGTTGCTCTATGAAATTAGGTAATAAATATGTTAATTATACCTGCACTTAATATATTGAATCAGTAGCTACAGTGAGTGGAAAGTAGAAGTTACAATAATAGAAAATCTAGGATTGAATGTAACATAAGGTTTTATGTATGTAGTAAAAGTTAGATCAGCTTGTTTACGAAAATCAAGTCTCCAGATGCTATTCGTGGAAATTCACATTGGAGTGCATCCACCCTTCACCTTAATGATGGGATGAACTCTGCTGGGGACACTTTCAGTGAGGGGTTTGAATGTTAGTGAAGGAATGGCAGCCCATTCTTCCTTGAGAGCCAAAACCAGAGAAAGTAGTTGTGATATTGGGTCTAGAGCGAAGTCAGAATTCTACCTCATCCCAAAGGTGTTCCATTGGGTTCAGTTTTGAACTAGCAGTCCGTTTCATGAATGAATGTTATTGTCCACAAACCATCGCCTTTCGGGTGGTGGTTTATGACTGGATGGATTGTTATGCTGATACAATTGGTCACCATCACTGAACTTTTCCTTTACCGTATGCAGTACGCAATACTATAAAATGTGTTCGTATCCTTCTGTATTTAGCATTTTCTTAAGCACAATATGTGTACCACACCCTAACAACAGAAAACACTCCCATACCATGATACAGCCTCCTCCATACTTCATTTTTGCTGCTACACAAGATAGCAGGTAACATTCTCCAGGCAGTTGCCAAACTCATACTCTCTCATCAATGTGGTGCAGGATATAGTGTGATTCATCACTCCAGTCTCTCATTTCCAGTCATCCATTGTCCAGTGGCATTGCACTTTACACCACTTCAAGCATCACTTAACACTGACAATAAAAATAAGTGGTTCATTAGGGCCTTGTAAACCATTGTATGCCATTATTTTCAACTCCTGATGCATAGCCACTGTGCTGACAGCACTTTGGGACTCAAGATCTTTACTGATCATTTAATTCATTCCAACTTGGAGATCTCTTACTTGAGAAAGCAGTAGAAATGCAGAGCTGTGATTACCTGAGACTTTCACCAACACTAGATATATTCCATTATTTTCTGGTGAAAGATACATCTCCTTTCATGCTACTTATTGTGTTAATCCTGATGATTTGAATATCTTCCAGAACATTTAGAAGATACATTTTTTCTTTTCTTAGTATATTTAGCACATCTGCCAATGTTCTTATTATTTTAAATGAAATTTGTAGTAGCAGATCATCTCTTATTGCAGTTTATTGAATTGTGGAAAACACTGTATTTATGAAATCCACTGAGGCAGCACAGTGCACACAGGACTCTGATTTGGAAGGACACGTATTCATATCGACATTTGACTGTCCAAATTAAAGTTTTCTTTGGTTAGCTAAACTGCTGAAGGCAAGTACTGAGATGGTCCCTATGAAAATGATGTGGCTAATTTTCTTTTCCAGTCCATGCTTGTGCTCAGTCTCATTGCTAATGGGATATTAGACCCACATCTTCTTTCCATTTTGCAGTGGGTTCATTTAGTACATGGCTCTGTGATATGTCACTTGCTGTAACCACAATTGTGTAATTGAGTCTAACATTAGACACATTGCTAAGGATGCTGCTCACACTAGCATGAAGATCATGTCACTCTTTGAGTGATACAATAAGCCCTGAATAAAACATTTGGTCGAATGTGTTGATACAAATGTAGTAAAATTTCTGAGGGGAGATGAATGTTCACACATGGGTATGATTTATATATTGCCCATCACTTGGTCAAATCATAGACATCATGTTTTACATCTGAATGATTCCATCAATAGGCAACATTCATCCCATCTTCATGATTTTCAGTATGTTTCCTAGACATTTTTAAGGCAAATGCATATAAAATACAGAGATACAGAATAAATATAGTTAAAAAAAAAAACCTTCTAGCAGAACAAAATACAGTAGGTTGGATTGGACCAAGGACATTAAAGAAAATGCATTTAGTGTCTTAACATCAAAACATCGTAAGCCTCATTAATAAAAGGGAAGAACTTCTTATATCATTACAGTAAAATGAAAGAATAGGTGGAATTTCAGCAGATTTGTTATCCATATCAAAACATCATATGGAAACAACTGAAATTGAACAGGTACATCTTGATGTGTTGTTGTTGTTGTCTTCAGTCCTGAGACTGGTTTGATGCAGCTCTCCATGCTACACTATCCTGTGCAAGCTTCTTCATCTCCAAGTACTTACTGCAACCTACATCCTTCTGAATCTGCTTAGTGTATTCATCTCTTGGTCTCCCTCTACAATTTTTACCCTCCACGCTGCCCTCGAATGCTAAATTTGTAATCCCTTGATGCCTCAGAACATGTCCTACCAACCATTCCCTCCTTCTTGTCAAGTTGTGCCACAAACTTCTCTTCTCCACAATTCTGTTCAATACCTTCTCATTAGTTATGTGATCTACCCATCTAATCTTCAGCATTCTTCTGTAGCACCACATTTTGAAAGCTTCTATTCTCTTCTTGTCCAAACTATTTATCGTACATGTTTCACTTCCATACATGGCTACACTCCATACAAATACTTTCAGAAATGACTTCCTGACACTTAAATCTTTGCTCGATGTTAACAAATTTCTCTTCTTCAGAAACATTTTCCTTGCCATTGCCAGTCTACATTTTATATCCTCTCTACTTCAACCATCATCAGTTATTTTGCTCCCCAAATAGCAAAACTCCTTTACCACTTTAAGCGTCTCATTTCCTAATCTAATTTCCTCAGCATCACCCGACTTAATTCGACTACATTCCATTATCCTCGTTTTGCTTTTGTTGATGTTCATCTTATACCCTCCTTTCAAGACACTGTCTATTCTGTTCAACTGCTCTTCCAAGTCCTTTGCTGTCTCTGACAGAATTACAATGTCATTGGCGAACCTCAAAGTTTTTATTTCTTCTCCATGGATTTTAATACCTACTCCGAATTTTTCTTTTGTTTCCTTTACTGCTTGCTCAATATACAGATTGAATAACATCGGGGACAGGCTACAATCCTGTCTCACTCCCTTCCCAACTGCTGCTTCCCTTTCATGCCCCTCGACTCTTTTAACTGCCATCTGGTTTCTGTACAAATTGTAAATAGCCTTTCGCTCCCTGTATTTTACCCCTGCCATCTGTAGAATTTGAAAGAGAGTATTCCAGTCGACATTGTCGAAAGCTTTCTCTAAGTCTACAAATGCTAGAAACGTAGGTTTGCTTTTCCTTAATCTATTTTCTAAGATAAGTCGTAGTGTCAGTATTGCCTCACGTGTTCCAAAATTTCTGCGAAATCCAAACTGATCTTCCCCGAGGTCGGCTTCTACCAGTTTTTCCATTCGTCTGTAAAGAATTCGCATTAGTATTTTGCAACTGTGACTTATTAAACTGATAGTTTGGTAATTTTCACATCTGTCAACACCTGCTTTCTTTGGAATTGGAATTATTATATTCTTCTTGAAGTCTGAGGATATTTCGCCTGTCTCATGCATCTTGCTCACCAGATGGTAGAGTTTTGTCAGGACTGGCTCTCCCAAGGCCGTCAGTATTCTAATGGAATGTTGTCTACTCCCGGGGCCTTGTTTCGATTCAGGTCTTTCAGTGCTCTGTCAAACTCTTCATGCAGAATCATATCTCCCATTTCATCTTCATCTACATCCTATTCCATTTCCAAAATATTGTCCTCAAGTACATCACCCTTGTATAGACACTCTATATACTCCTTCCACCTTTCTGCTTTCCCTTCTTTGCTTAGAACTGGGTTTCCATCTGAGCTCTTGATATTCATACAAGTGGTTCTCTTTTCTCCAAAGGTCTCTTTAATTTTCCTGTAGGCAGTATCTATCTTACCCCTAGTGAGATAAGCCTCTACATCCTTACATTTGTCCTCTATCCATCCCTGCTTAGCCATTTTGCACTTCCTGTCAATCTCATTTTTGAGACGTTTGTATCCCATTTTGCCTACTTCATTTACTGCATTTTTATATTTTCTCCTTTCATCAATTAAATTCAATATCTCTTCTGTTACCCAAGGATTTCTACTAGCTCTCGTCTTTTTACCTACTTGATCCTCTGTTGCCTTCACTATTTCATCCCTCAGAGCTACCCATTCTTCTTCTACTGTATTTCTTTCCCCCATTCCTGTCAATTGTTCCCTTATGCTCTCCCAGAAACTCTCTACAACCTCTGGTTCTTTCAGTTTATCCAGGTCCCATCTCCTTAAATTCCTACCTTTTTGCAGTTTCTTCAGGTTTGATCTACAGTTCATAACCAATAGATTGTGGTCTGAGTCCACATCTGCCCCTGGAAATGTTTTACAATTTAAAACTTGGTTCCTAAATCTCTGTCTTACCATTATATAATCTATTTGATACCTTCTAGTATCTCCAGGATTCCTCCATGTATACAACCTCCTTTTAAGATTCTTGAACCAAGTGTTAGCTATGATTAAGTTATGCTCTGTGCAAATTCTACCAGACGGTTTCCTCTTTCAGTTCTCTCCCCCAATCCATATTCACCCACTATGTTTCCTTCTCTCCCTTTTCCTACTCTCGAATTCCAGTCACCCATGACTATTAAATTTTCGTCTCCCTTCACTACCTGAATAATTTCTTTTATCTCATCATACATTTCCTCAATTTCTTCATCATCTGCAGAACCAGTTGGCATATAAACTTGAACTACCGTAGTAGGCATGCGCTTCGTGTCTATCTTGGCCACAATAATGCGTTCATTGTGCCGTTTATAGTAGCTTACCTGCACTCCTATTTCTTTATTCATTATTAAATCTACTCCTGCATTACCCCTATTTGATTTTGTATTTATAACCCTGTATTCACCTGACCAAAAGTCTTGTTCCTCCTGCCACCGAACTTCACTAATTCCCACTATATCTAACTTTAACCTATCCATTTCCCTTTTTTAATTTTCTAACCTACCTGCCCGATTAAGGGATCTGACATTCCACGCTCCAATCCATAGAATGCCAGTTTTCTTTCTCCTGATAATGACGTCCTCCTGAGTAGTCCCCGCCCGGAGATCCGAATGAGGGACTATTTTACCTCCGGAATATTTTACCCAAGAGGGTAAAAACAGTAAAGCTGTATGCCCTCGGGAAAAATTACAGCTGTAGTTTCCCCTTGCTTTCAGCCGTTCACAGTACCAGCACAGCAAGGCCGTTTTGGTTTGTGTTACAAGGCCAGATCAGTCAATCATCCAGACTGCTGCCCCTGCAATTATTGAAAAGGCTGCTGCCCCTCTTCAGGAACCACACGTTTGTCTGACCTCTCAACAGCTACCCCTCCATTGTGGTTGCACCTACGGTACAACCATCTGTATCACTGAGGCACGCAAGCCTCCCCACCAACGTCAAGGTCCATGGTTCATGGGGGTAGAAGAAAGGGAGACAGGCTGTAAAAGCAGAAAATGGAGTTATATCCCAAGCCCTCCAGGTTAATGAATATGGTATCAAACAGCCCTTTGAATGCTGTCCTACAATAGTGTATCAGGAAATACACAAGCTTGTAGTAATGACAGTTTACAGGTCATCAATGGGAATATTTTAAGTTTTATCACATTAGTGACATACCTCTTGTCAGGATGGAGTCTTACTTTTGTAACAGAAAGCAGAGGGTCTGATTAACAGACTGACACAGGCATGAAAGTAACCTCACTATGGGGGAACATAATATGTGGATTCTTACAAGAATTGATACTGGGCCCACACATGTTTTTACAGACATAAATTCTCTTCCAAAGACTTCAAAGGGTAGTTCAAATATTTTAATTTTTGCTAATGAAACAAGCAGAATCCAGACTCGACCTTAGCATTCACATGGTAGTTTATTAGCCATAGAAGTTGGTCATAGCTAACAGTTTGTCTTAATCTTACAAAGACTGATATTATGTAGTTTCAAACAAGCAGCAATGCTTGCATCAGAAGTAGACATTAATAGTCACACACTATTTATTGTTTATATGGGATAAAGAGTAAGTTTAAGATTTCCTGTTCTTTTGTTAATATACCCTGACTTGTTTCACATGCCTGACTGGTGGCTGTTCTTGGTAGGATCGGTGGGACATTATAATTGATTGAACAAATTAATGGTAAATGAGAAACTATCACACTGATAGTCATTAAACTCCACTGGCAGATGGTACAAGAAAGACATGGTGCATCACATTATGATTTACTGTTAAATTTCTGGGACAGTATATTCCTAAATGAGACAAAAAGTATCTTACTTTCTCCTATGTGAAAATCATGAAAATTCCATGAAGATAAAATCAAAGAGATTTGAGCGTACACTAAGGCTTACCAAAAGCTGTTTTTCCTGTACATCATTTGCAGATGAAATAGGAAAGGGGGAGAAAGTGACAGTGGTACACGAATTACCTTCTGCCACACACTGTAAGGTGGCTTGCAGAGTATATAGATGTAGAACTGGATTTTCCTCTTAGGCTTCATGGTTGGTAACTTTATGCACTATCTTTATGTTGATTTAAATAAAATAAGTTAAATTTATAATGTTTGACATAGAAAATCCACACTACATAACTTGCTAGAAAACAGAAAATGTGAATTGAACTGAATAGCTTCATTTATAATCCCCTCTTACATTGTGCATATGAATGCTGACACACAGTATTAAAAACAGTTAATATGCTTGAACTAATGTACCTCAAGAATTTGATATCTGAGGAATTATTCTTTGTGATTTTTGTGGCTGAGGTCTAAGTTACTGCATCTATGAGAGTCATTCGGAAGTAATGAATTCTTTTTACAGAAATTTTTATTTGGCATAATTAAACAAAACTGTATTTTACATACAGTTTGATACACAACTTACTTTTCTACATGGTCACTGTTCAAATTTAGGCCTTGTTGTACTGTTTTACCAGCTTTTCTATGCCTTCTGCACTCAGTTGTCAACAACCCGTTGAACCACTGATCAACTGTTTCTATAAGTTCATCACAACTTCCGTAGCTTCTTCCACTCAAAAAGTCTTTCAATTTGGGGGATAAATGATGATCATTTGGTGCTAAGTCCAGACTCTTAAGGCGGATGTTGAAACATTTTCCACTGAAATAGGTGAATCATGTCCTATGTCCCTCCTGCCCCATGCAGATGTGCATTATCATGAAGGGCAATGATTCGACTGGTTATCATCCTATGCTGCTTATTTTTAATGGTGTGACCAAGCTGTTGAAGGGTCTGACAGTAGGCCACTGCACTTATGGTGACAATATGATTCAAAAAGTCATCACAATCATTTTCATAGTGACTAAAAAATTTCAGTGCAGCTGCCATTTATTTAGTTGTGTGTTCATCTTACAAAATTTGAGGAACCCACCTAGCTCACACTTTTTTTATAGCCCAGATGTGCATTAACAATCTTGTACAACACAGTTCTTGAAATGTCTGGAAAGAATGAGTGTAGCCCACTAACTGTGAAAGACATTTCTTCTTTGATTTTTGTTTCAGTCTTTGCTTTGAGTCCGTCAGTCATCACTGAGGGCCAGCCGAAGTGATCTTCTTTGTGAATATTCTTCCATCCGTCATTAAACATGATACACCACTTCTAAACTGATTGTTCATTCAATATATTACCATAAACCTCAGTTACCTGCCTATAAATTTCAATGAGTTGGACTTCTTGCACATTCAAAAAACAGATAGCGCTGTGCATCTCGCACTTGGTGAGGTTGTCAGTTTTGTTACTGAGCGAGATGACACAGTGGTTAGCGTGCTGGATTCACAGTCGGGAGGATGACAGTTCGAACCTGCATCCGTCCATCCTAATTCAGGTTTTCCATGGTTTCCCTAAATCACTTTAAGTAAATGCCAGGATTTTTCCTATGAAAGGGCACGGATGACTTCCTTCTCCATCCTTCCCTAATCTGATGGGACTGATGACCTCGCTGTTTGGTACCCTCCCCCAAATCAGTCAACCAACCAATCACTTTTAAAATTCCACACTGAGAATATAAAATCTTATTGTATCATAACAGCCCCCAAACTGAGGTAGATGAGTATAAAGATCAGTGGTCGGCCAGTGATGGTGGTGGGGAGACATGGTCACAAGTCAAAACAAATCATTCTTTACTTTCCGAGTGATACTCGTGTAACGAAATTTATTAATTTTAGTGGAGTGCTAAGTGAATTTATTTTATATTCCTATGAGTAAAATTTATTGTCCCATTGACAAAAATTTAATGTCCCATTGACATTCAAAATACTAGGAACTGGGAATTAGATCACTTTTAAGGAGAGGGGAATTATTATCTTGAGATTTTCTTTTAAGAAATAATTATGATGTAACAATATCTTCTTGTATTGCTTACCACATCAATCCACAGGTAGTTTACAGTATTTTAAAAATCATAATATCTTCTTACATTTTCTGGTGTAGTGCATTTTCCTAGAAAATGAGAGAGAGAATATGTTTTGAAAAACATTGTAATAAAATCCATTTTCATCCTATGACTACCTTCAGGGCACAATAATTGTGTGCACCTCTACATTGTGTCGACTGAATACACAAATCATTAGATGTACATGTTACTTAGAATTAATATTTTTATAGGATGAGTTTATTTACTTTGTAAATTAGATAGCTTTCATCGATTGAATGTTTACTTGGTTCCTATTTGTGAAACAGCTCACACTATTGAACTGTTGTTTTCCTCTGTGTTAGGAACACTGCTATTACAGTTGGGAGATGTTGGGAAAAAGTTCTATCTTGAAAGGGAAGAATCCGTAGATAGCCTGGCTGATGCTGCAGCTGCTCACTGGAGCTCACGAATGGAACAGGTAAAGTGTATATCTTATATAGTATCCTTGCAAAATCTCATATAGTAAATTTTCTGTATAGAGCACATGCCAAAATTGGAAGGTTTCTTCTTTGATATTCCACCTGCCTTGCAAGATTTGATAAAAACAGACAAACTAGAATCAGTATAAAGGAAGTGCTCTGAATAGAATTTTAATTATTTGTTGATAAGGGTACTGTTCTATCTTTTGCACAGTAAACTGTTTCTGATTTAAATTCTTTGATATTATTGTTGCACACATTATTCATTTTGACTGTATGTTATCTGTTGCATGTTTGAGTAGTTCTGTACTGGCCAATTAATTACACATGTACCTAAATTTCTTATACTTTGTTCCTGTGTACTGCATATATATCTTAGCAATTTAGTGAGTGAAAAAGATGTGGAAACATGTTAGCTGGCAAGAAAATGGAAGTGGGTAAATATGCATTTAGGGGAAGTGTTGGACAGGACATAAGCTTTTGATGTTGCCAGAATGTGTTACAGAGTGATACATTGACAATGTGAGATATGAAGTACCTGATAAGTTAGAGCACCTACTTCTCTTTCTGCAGGTCTGAAAAGACTTAAGGCAGTTTTGCCTTAGGAGACACACAATTCTTATATCTCTGATGTGTGATTAGTGTTAATTCCCAAAGGAGTCAGCTAGAAATACTGGCAGACCTGGTCAATATTTTATTCCATTTGCTGGTTAGCATTGCCTAAATTCAATTTTTTGACACTAGTGGAATGTGATGGAGCGCCAATTCATATTATTTTGGAACTAACTGAAGACTGGAATTACCGTCATGAAATTTTTGAGGTCTTCATCGCTTCCACAATAGGTGACAGTTTGTAGCTTCACAGAGGAGAAATAAATTAATAAACTATGTAGTGTCATCATCTGATATCAAACTGACCTACCAACAGTAGCTAGATTATCTGCCTAGCATATCAGTGGATTCAAGGAATTTTTTATTTGCACACCCACAACTCCTGCAGCTGGTAATATGTACTATCAAAACTCAAGCAGCTGCTTCTTCACGTTTCACCTCACCATTGGACCCAGTTCCTGTCTTTCCGTGGTATCACTGAATGTTGAAACCACAGGCTGACCAATAAGCCACAGAGCCAAACTTCCCTCTGGGATAATGCTAACAGGAGGCTCTGAGACAAAAATCATTATGTCTGATCAGGCGCGGCTCGTAATTAAAGGCTCTGAGGCGGAGCCGCCCCAAAATATATGTTAAAGTAAGTTTCGCAAGAACGTATTACATAATTTAAATTATCAGGGCGAATTTCGCATTTTTCCCGTTCCGATTAAAATAACGACGGTCAACATTTTTGGAACTGTTTGTATCGATAGATGTTTTCCGAATGGTTAGTAGTGTTTAGGCTGCGCCTTGAAACGTCCGTAAGCTGCATGTAGTAGCGGTTTGGGGGCGTGGCTTCTACAAAGTACTGCTCTTTATGGGCGACCCGAAGGCTCAGAGCTTGCAGCCTAAGGGTGTCGTACCAACCACCACATATTTTTCAGGTTCCACTATCTATGTAATAAAGGAATGTAGAGTGGCCGAAACTTCGCTATCCAATCTCTGTCTCTGCATATTTCTACTACGCTTCGATGCGTCATTAATCGACATTTAGTATTATTGTTTTGATAATGTTTTACATAGTTGTTTTGTTTCTGCTATTGGCTATTTTATCCACATTTAGAATATGTTTGCAAATATCCCGCCAGAGTGCACTACACTACAGTAACGTACCAGTACTGCCATCTAGCGAGAGTTTCATAAGTGGTTAGAGGACAAAACGCGCGAAATTTGTCCCGTTACTTTACCTTCCTTGCTTGCTGATGCTGACTGCTTTTGTTGATACCGTGTGATATTAGCAAGTTTCTTTTTCGGAGTATATTTTGCAGGATTTTAGTGAGTTTTACTTGCTGGTGAATACCTGCAACATACCGCGAGTGTGAAACAAGCGCAATATGAATTCAGTGTGCAAATTAATAGGTAAAAACTTGGAACACGGCCATAGGATGAAAGTGAAAGAACTTGGTGCTTCCAGACCCGCATTAAAGATCTCTCCGAAACGCGTCTTTTCATATGATTTGCTGCAAAGTATCAGAAAATGCAATAATGACGTATAAAAACACTAACCAAAGATTTTAACACGAAGTTAGCTTCTAATGATATTTAATACCTGATTATAGAAGATACAGTACGTAAAATTATGGGTAGAGCGTGATCTGCCCACCCCCTCCCCCTGAATTCTTAGTTGTTTACGTCAGACTAATCTGTAGCGTAACCCGAGGTCTATGTTGGCTCTGATCAATAAATGCCACAGCCTTCCCCCGTATAGAAACCACGAGCCGCGCCTGTGTCTGATGCTATTAAAACATTTTTTGCTTCTGCTACTACTTCCTCCTCTTCTTATTGTTCTGCAGTCAACTAGTAAATGATCCATTTGTGAGGGTTCCATTGGTCTTAGTGTGTTTTTAATCAGAACTTTCACTTCTACCAGATGATCTTCATGTTCCAATCTATACTTTCAATAAGAGAGGCATATTGACAATAATAACGATTGGTTTATTCCCTCAAAGTACAATTCTAGTTTAGTATGTAACTTGAGAACTTGAGTTTTATCAAAACTATCTCATTTTTAAATAGATATCTTTCTTTTTTACCTACATTATACATCATTATTTATTTCATGGCTCCTCCACGGAACCTTGCAATCGGTTGTACTCCATGACAAAGCATACTGTACTGCACACTACAGGCAAAAGCTTGTGTTGACGTCGGCAAGCTGAATGGAGTTCCGTGACTGCTGAATGATGCCCAGTAGGGCCTCAGACATAACAATACCAAAAACCTACAGAATCATTTCAACAACCCTAACCAATACATTAAAACTTTGTTTGAATAGGCCATTGCTGAATCTTAACACAGGTGCTCATTTATGCCCAACTTGAAGAGTATCCCTGTACACTCATGCATTGGAGCTTCAGTTTTGCATATGTGGGATTCATTATATGTCCACTAGTTTAGCAATGATGCAACTGATAGTGAACAAAGAAGAGAGGATACAAACTGCAGACTAGCAATAGCAAGGAAAGTGTTTCTCTTTTTCAGAAATACTTCAACATCTAATACAAGTTTAAGTGTTAAGAAGTCTTTTCTGAAGGTATTTTTTGGGAGTGTAGCGTTGTATGGAAGTAAAAAATGGATTATAAACAGTTCAGATAATAAGTGAAAAGATGATTTAGGAATATATTGCTACAGAAAATGTTGAAGATTCGATGTGTAAGTCAAATAATGAATGAAAAGGCTTTGAAGAACATTTGGGGGGGGGGGGGGGGCAGAGGGAAGAGCATCAGGGAACAACTTGATTAAAAGAAGAGATTATTTAATAGGACACATTATGAAATATCAAAGAATGGTTGATTTGGTTATGGAGAGAAGTGGAGAGGGAGGGGGCTGGGTGTAAAAACTGTGTAGAGAAACCAAGGCTTGACTGCAGTAAGGACAGTCACGTGAATGTACCCCCTCAGTCCAAAAAGTTTCGAAACTGGATTACTAACAAATAGAGAAAAGTCAAGATGGCAGTTTAAACGTTTCAGGTGGTGTTCTGTATAGTCTCCCCCACTTGAGTACATTGCACAAAACAGTCATACAGTCATCTGAAATTGTCAGAAAAGTCCTCCTTTGGAATGATGATCAACTTGCGTGTCACATTGGCTTGAATGTTGGTTATGTCATTGACCCATATGTGAACATCTGCACTTTGTCATTTTGTGGAAGATTCATATTGATAACACTAAGTCTTATCACCTGTGATTAATTTTTCAGAAAAGAACTGTCTGCATGTTGAATTTTAATGAAGTAGTGGCAGGCTTCCACGTTACTGCTTTTGCCTGGGAGTCAAAGTGTGTGGGACAAGTTTTGGACACATTTTTCCCTTATTCAAAACATTCTGGAGAATGCCTTGAACACTTGATTGAAGGCTGTTGCTCCATTGAAATCTGTGATGTAACAGTACACAATGGCCACACTTCCACTTCTCAATACTGCCTGCTCACAGCTGACTGGTCAAATGCACATATGTTGTTTACAGTTGTTATTTCGACATGCCACTATAAATATTGTGCTGATGGCACTTACATGCCAAGAATATAGAGCCATTTTCAGGACTTTTAGGGGTGGATGGGGTACTTTGCTGTAGTTATGCAGACAGCTTTCGCAGGGTATACTAGCATGGAGAGCTGAATAAAATCATTTTTAGTAATGAAGATACCAACAAGTAGTACTACTACTGCTACTACTACAACTGCTTCTCCTCCTCCTCCTCCTCCTCCTCCTCCTCCTCCTCCTGAGATCACGTGTAGGTGCCATAAGAGAACTCATTTTCTACAGCATGGATTCTTTTCACAGGCTTCAAATGGCAAATTAAGTAGCAATTTTGAGATTCATCTGGTTGAATATTAACTCGTGACATGCTGTACAAGCTTCAGTTTTATGATATATTCATAATGTAGACAAACCTGGTCATAACAAACACTGAACAAAATGTTTATAAAATTATTGCTAATTATTGTTATTGCAGAGATATAATATAAATTATAGACATGGCTGTTACAGTGAACATTCTTGTCATTCTTAAAATTAACAGAGATATTCAGTCCTTGTATGTTTGTAAAATTTTTTAGACAAACAATTGCAATCACTTTCTTCCTGCTAGTGTGGGGACTACATGTGATGCTCACTATCATTATTAAGGCATTAAAAGCATATGTGCAATTCTTGACAAATTGATCAAATTATTTTTACAAAATACTATTGTACTTCATGTGCAATTCAGTTTTTCAACTATTCACATAATAAAAATTATATCCTCATACCTTAGTACGAAAGTGGTGCAGTGCATATGTATAAGAACTGTTCCCTCAAATGTGTTATAAATGTGGCTTATAATCAGTCTTTACACACAGATGACACACTGCTTAGGAAGATATTAGATACTTGGGATATACTTTTCTTGGTTTCTGCTGCAACTATGTTGAGTATTAACATGTTTTCACTCTAAAACTATGTATGTACTCTGATAGTAGCCTCCTCACTGTGTGGGTGGAGTGTAGTTGGGATACTACCATCTCAGATCGTCGCTGTAACCAATGTTTCTGTAATTTTATTTTCTTTAAAACAAAAGAAGGGAAATGGCTAGGTTAAAGTTAGATACAGTGGGAATTAGTGAATTTCAGTGCCAGGAAGAAGACGACTCCTGGCCAGATGAATACAGGGTTATAAATACAAAATCAAATAGGGGTAATGCAGGAGTAGGTTTAATAATGAATCAGAAAATAGGAATGATGCGGGTAAGCTACTACAAACAGCATAATGAATGCATTATTGTGGCCAAGATAGATACGAAGCCCACGCCTACCACAGTAGTACAAGTTTATATGCCAACTATCTCTGCAGATGACGAAGAGATTTATGAAATGTATGATGAGATAAAAGAAATTATTCAGATAGTGAAGGGAGATGAAAATTTAATTGTCATGGGTGATTGGAACTCGATAGTAGGAAAAGGAAGAGAAGGAAATGTAGTAGGTGAATATGGATTGGGGGGGAAGAAATGAAAGAGGAAGCCGCCTGGTAGAATTCTGCACAGAGCATAACTTAATCATAGCTAACACTTGGTTCAAGAATCATGGAAGAAGATTGTATACATGGAAGCAGCCTGAAGATACTAGAAGGTGTCAGATAGATCATATAATGGTAAGACAGAGATTTAGGAACCAGGTTTTAAATTGTAAAACATTTCCAGGGGCAGATGTGAACTCTGACCACAATCTATTGGTTATAAACTGTAGATTAAAACTGAAGAAACTGCAAAAAGGTGGGAATTCAAGGAGATGGACCTGGATAAACGGAAAGAACCAGAGGTTGTAGAGAGCTTCAGGGAGAGCATTAGGGAACGATTGACAAGAATGGAGGAAAGAAATACATTAGAAGAAGAATGGGTAGCTTTGAGAGATGAAATAGTCAAGGTAGCAGATGATCAAATAGGTAAAAAGATGAGAGCTAATAGAAATCCTTGGGTAGCAGAAGAGATATTGAATTTAATTGATGAAAGGATAAAACACAAAAAAGCAGTAAATGAAGCAGATAAAAAGGAATACAAACGTCTCAAAAATGAGATTGACAGGAAGTGCAAAATGGCTAAGCAGGGATGGCTAGAGGACAAATGTAAGGGTGTAGAGGCGCATATCACTAGGGGTAAGATAGATATTGCCTACAGGAAAATTAAAGAGACCTTTGGAGAAAGGAGAACCACTTTCATGAATATCAAGAGCTCAGATGGAACCCAGTTCTAAGCAAAGAAGGGAAAGCAGAAAGGTGGAAGGAGTATATAGACAGTCTGTACAAGGGTGATGTTCTTGAGGACAAATATTATAGAAATGGAAGAGAATGTAGATGAAGATGAAATGGGAGATGTGATACTGCGTGAAGAGTTTGACAGAGCACTGAAAGACCTGAATCGAAACAAGGCCCCGGGAGTAGACAACATTCCATTAGAATACTGACAGCCTTGGGAAAGCCAGGCCTAACTAAACTCTACCATCTAGTGAGCAAGATGTATGAGACAGGCAAAATACCCTCAGACTTCAAGAAGAATATAATAATTCCAATCCCAAAGAAAGCAGGTGTTGACAGATGTGAAAATTACCAAACTATCAGTTTAATAACCCACAGCTGCAAAATACTAGCATGAATTCTGTACAGACAAATGGAAAAACTGGTAGAAGCTGACCTCATGGAAGATCAGTTTGGATTCTGTAGAAATGTTGGAACACGTGAGACAATATTGATCCTATGACTTATCTTAGAAAATAGATTAAGAAAAGGCAAACCTACATTTCTAGCATTTGTAGACTTAGAGAAAGCTTTTGACAGTGTTCACTGGAATACTCTTTCAAATCCTGAAGATGTCAGGGATAAAATACAGGGAGTGAAAGGCTATTTACAATTTGTACAGAAACCAGATGGCAGTTATAAGAGTCGAGGGGCATGAAAGGGAAGCAGTGGTTGGGAAGTGAGTGAGACAGGGTTATAGCCTCATCCTGATGCTATTCAATCTGTATATTGAGCAAGCAGTAAAGGAAACAAAAGAAAAATTCGAAGTAGGAGTTAAAATCCATGGAGAAGAAATAAAAACTTTGAGGTTTGCCAATGACATTGTAATTCTGTCAGAGACAGCAAAGGACTTGGAAGAGCAGTTGAACGGAATGGACAGTGTCTTGAAAGGAGGATATAAGATGAACATCAACAAAAGCAAAACAAGGATAATGGAATGTAGTCAAATTAAATCGGATGATGCTGTGGGAATTAGATTAGGAAATGAGACACTTAAAGTAGTAAATGAGTTTTGCTATTTGGGGAGCAAAATAACTGACAGTGGTGGAAGTAGAGAGGATATAAAATGTAGACTGGCAATGGCAAGGAAAACGTTTCTGAAGAAGTTAAATTGGTTAACATCAAGTATAGATTTAAGTGTCAGGAAGTCGTTTCTGAAAGTATTTGTATGGAGTGTAGTCATGTATGGAAGTGAAACGTAGATGATAAATAGTTTAGACAAGAAGAGAATAGAAGCTTTTGAAATGTGGTGTTACAGAAGAATGCTGAAGATTAGATGGGTAGATCACATAACTGTTGAGGAGGTATTGAATAGAATTGGAAAGAAGAGAAATTTGTGGCACAACTTGACTAGAAGAAGGGATCGGTTGGTAGGGCATATTCTGAGACATCAAGGGATCACCAATAAGTAAGTTTCTTCTAGTTTATTGTTTGTATTTCATATTCCAACTGAACAATCTTGCCTGGTGCACAAAGTATGTTAGTGTAAATCCTAATCCTCTCATTCTTGGTAACCGAGTGAAGTAAGGCAGTGGACTAACATTTGAGAGGAGTGTGATTGAAATCCATGTGTGACCATTTTTTTCTATGGTTTCTATAAAGTGACTAAGGAATAGGATATGGCCGATTTCCATCCCTATCCTAGTCTAGCCAATCTCCTCCTCTCCTCAAATCCCCTCCTTCTCTCTCTTTAAAACAGTGGAAGCTAAAATAATAGCATTTAAGTACATATTTGTGTTTTGCTGTGGCCTGTCATTGCCCACCATGTCATAACAAAGCTGTTAATTAAGCGCAATGGATTCACTATTAGTCACCCCCTTTAAAAAGAGTACACTCATCACTCTGGATCAACGTAGTTGGCATATAACAGGTATTGGCAGGAAAGAGGCACTGCATCAGTCGGTTGTATGGGATGAGTGCAGCAAGACAGGCCAGTGTGGAGAGGTGTTAGAGTGGTGAAAGGAAATTGTTTGGACATGCCCATGACCACCCATCAATGGAATTGCCCCATTCGTTGGTGAATAGACTGTTCAACATTCCTACAAAGAATGGAGTACCACCCCAGTCATGTAACAGGTCATAAGAACAGTGGTCATAAATGACAGGGACCAGAGAAAAGTCTCACACCTTGTCAACGACAATTAATTTCAACTCCTACAAGAAGTGCTGCTATTAGTGAATGCAGGTCCATCTCAATGTATTTATGAGTGAGCACTGCAAAGGGAATCTCTTCCAGTAGACATTTGGAGTATGATACATTGTAGTGATCACTGCTTACAGTGGCACATAAAGCATTATCTCTCAAATATGACAAGCAAAGTAGAAACCGGACAGTAGCAGACTGGAAGTATGTAATGTGGTCTGATAAGTTGTGGGTTTGCCATTTTTGAAATGACATGTAGTGTCAATTCACTGATGACTCAGTGAGGCATTTAAACCTGATTTAGGCCAGAAGTGGTTCTGTAGTGAACATTAACCACAGTGTTTATTTCATCAACCTCAGTGACCGAGTGTTGCACTTTCATCTGCTTATTCATGATGAGTATGCCATGGACACTCGTTTTTTCCAAGATGACAACAGTCATATTCACACATATGTTGCTTGTACAACGAACACTCGGGCAGTCTGTTTCACATTGACTGGCCCACAAAATTGAGAACAACAGGTGAAACAGTATCAGTGTCTGTGTAGAGACAAGTATTAGTGATCATGGTATCATATAGCAAAGATGGTTACTGAAGTTAATAAATCCACAAGGAGGCTAGGAGAGTATGTATCCTGGAAAGAGCAGATAAGCAGTTGTTAGCATCCTACTCAGGCAATGAATGGCCATAGTTTAGTTCCAATGTGATGGACATAGATGAATTATGAACAAGGTTTAAACAAATTGTGAATCATCTCTGGAGAAATATGTGCTGCATAAGTGGATTAAGGTTGACAAGCAAATGCTAGTAGAAATACATGCATCTATAAGAAAATCAATGCATGAAGCATAGTACTATTCCACAGTCATACCATTGTGAAGGATCTTGCCAAGAACCCGAGAAAATTCCAGTTCAATGTAAAACCACTAAGCTTGTCAAAGGTTGCTATCCAGTCATTCATCGACCTATCTAGTGTGACAATAGAAGGTAGTGAAAGGAAAGCTGCAGTTTTAAATTTCGATTTTAAAACATCATTAGCACAGGAGAATCATACAAACTTACAGTTGCAAAGGTTCTCAACTGGAGGACATAGAAACAGTGAGTGAATGAGTTGAAAACAAATAAGCTGCTGTGTCCAAAAGGAATTCCAATTTGGTTTTACGAAGAGTACTCTCTGCCGCTAATCCCTTATTTAGTCTGCATTTATTGCAAATATCTTGCACAACACAAAGTCCCAAGTGACTGGAAAAAGCATAGGTGACTCCTATTTATAAGGAAGGTAAAGAAACAGACCTGAGAACTTAAAATTGTTATGCCACAGACTTCTTGAACATGTTCCAAGTTTGAAGATAATAAATTTCCGTGAGACATAAAGGCTTCTGTACACAAATCAGCATGGGTTTAGAAAGCATTGCTCATCTAAAACACAGCATGCTCTTTTCTCGCACACTATTTTGTGAACTGTGGATATAGGGCAGTTGGCAGATTCCATATTCCTAGATTTCTGGGAAGTGTTCGACATGATTTCTCACTCCAGACTTTTAATGAAGTTCCAAATGTATAAAATAGGTTCCCAGATACGTGAATTGCTTGAAGACTTCTTAAGTAATAGTTCCTAGTGTGTTGTCCTCTATGGCGAGTGCACACCAGAGGTAAGGGTATCATCAGGAGTACTCCAGGGAAGTTCTTGTTCTCTGTGTACATGGATAGCATGTGCAGCAATCTGCAACTGTTTACTAAGGTGCTTCAGTCATTGAGATATTGTAGATATGGGTTGATTTGGACAGAATTTCTATTTATTGTGATGAATGTCAACTTGCAATAAATGTAGAAAAATTTAAATTAATACAGGTGAGGGGGAAAAACAAATCTGAAATGTTCGAATATGTTTTTAGTGGTGTGCAGTGTGACACATTGAATAAATATCTAGGCAGAATGTTACAAATCAAACAATGAATCCAGGATGGAATTGGAGAATATTACAAAGCTATATGAAATGCAATGAGCACATAAGGATGGTAGTAAGGAAGGCAAATGTTGAGCTTTGGTTTATTGGGAAAGTTTTAGGGAACTGTGGCTGATTTACAATGGAGACTGTATGTAGAATACTTGGGCAAACCATTTTTGAGTACTGCTCAAGTGTTGAGGACCTCCACGAGGTCAGATTAACAGAAGATATCGAAGAACAGGCATTTGCAGCTAACAGCAGAATGATTCTACTGTCACCAGCGTACATTTCATGTAAGGATCGTGAAGGCAAGATAAATCAGTGCGTCAATGGAGGCATATATACAGTCATTTTTCATCCATTTTCATATGGAATAAGAAAGGAAATGAATAGTAGAGTGGTACAGGCTGCCCTTCATTATACACCATACGATGGCTTGCAGAGTATGTATATAGATGCAGAATGTAGTAATCAATATCAACACAATTTGGTAGTTTGATGGGTCTAATCATCAATGATTTCCTTGCCGAATTGAGGTCATTATCAAGGTTAGATATAGTGTTCCATTGTATTATTGTGATTTATCTTGTGGTTTATAATTTTTGTCTGATGTGCTTATTGTATGATGTTGTATGGGCTATGCTGAAAGGTGGAATATATAGAGGGCAATGCAAGGGAAAGCAGTATTATAGAAAGGGAAGAGGCAATGTTATAGAAAGGGAAGTGGTTCTAGATTCATGTGTGTTTGGAGATATGATAATGTGAGAAGAATTTGACAAAGCACTGAAAGACTACAGTAGGAATAGGTCCGTGGACTGTGCGTGACAAGTTACTAAGATCCTTTTGAGAAATAGACATGAAAAAAATATTCAGCTTGTGTGCAAGACATATCAGATAGTTGATGAAATACCCTCACACTTCAGGAAGTATGTAAAAAAAGTCCTTTTCCAAAGAGGGAACATGCTGACAGATGTGAACGTTACCGAACAATCAGTTTATTAAGTCATGGTTGCAAAGTACTAACACACATTATTTACAGAAGAATGGAAAAAGTGGTAGAAGTGAACCTCGGGGAAGATCAGTTTGGGTTGCGTCAAAAATTTTGGAACATGCGAGGCAATACTGACCCAACGACTTATCTTAGACAGGTTAAGAAAAGACAAGCCTACATTTAGAGCATTTATAGACTTGGAGAAATCTTTGGCAGTGCTGACTGGAATACTCTCTTTGAAATAATAAGATAGCTGGGGTAAAATAGAGGCAGCTAAAGGCTATTTACAATTTGTACAGAAACCAGATAGCAGTTATAGGTGTGGAAGATCATGAAAGGGAAGTAGTGGTAGACAAGGGAGTGAGGCCAGGTTGTAGCCTATCTCCAATGCTATTAAGTCTGTACATTGAGCATCAGGGAAAGCGAAGAAAAATTTGGAGAAGGAATCAAAGTTCAGGGATAAGAAATAAAGCTTCGAGGTTTGCTGATGAGACCGTAATTCTGTCAGAGACAGCAAGGACTTGGAAGAGCAGTTAAATAGAGGATTTAAGACCAACATTTACAAGAGCAAAACAATGAAAATGGAATGAGTTGAATTTCATCGGGTGATACTGTGAGAAATAGGTTAGGAAGTGAGACACAAACAATAGTAGATGAATTTTGCTACCTGGGCAGTAAAATAAATGATGGTCAGTGAAGTAGGGGGGATATAAAATGTAGACTATCTATAGCAGGAAAAGCATTTCTGAAAAGAGGAATTTGCCAATATCTAAACTCAATTGAAATTGTAGGAAGTCTCTTCTGAAGGTATTTGTCTGAAGTTAGCCTCGTACAGGAATGAAATGTAGACAATAAGCAGTTCTGACAAAAATGGAATAAAAAAATCTCAAAAATGGTACTACAGAAGAATGCTGAAGATTAGGAGGGTAAATCATGTATCTGATCAGAAGGTATTGAACAGAATTGGGGAGGAAAGAAGTTTGTGGCAGGAATTGGTCATTAGTACTCATTCTGAGACATCAAGAAGTCACCAATTTAGTAATGGAGGGAAATATGGGCTGTAAAAAAATAGTGGGAGATAAGAGATGAATACAGTGAGCAGGTTCAAAAGGATGCAGGCTGCAGAGATGATACAGTAACATGCAGAACTGCATCCAACCAGATGACGACTACAACATGCATCTGCTACTAATCCATTATTTACGTTAGTTCTCCTTCTGTACAGGAAACATATTAATTTTTTATAATGAGAGTATTCCACATCTATTTTGCTCTCTCTCTCTCTCTCTCTCTCTCTCTCTCTCTCTCTCTCTCTCTCTCTCTCTCCCCCTCCCTCCCTCCCTCCCTCCCTCCCTCCCTCCCCACCCTCTCCCTCTTTTTCTTTCTTTCATGACACATGCTTCTGATCTACTTTCATTTAACTTTTTGCCTATATTTATTTTGCGGACTGACATTATCATTATCACCATTCATGCCAGTTAGTCAGACTGTGTTTTCTAATTAAGCCTTTCTCCTAGAATATTGTTGCAGAGAAACTATCAAATTCTTGCCTTTTACTGTCTTGAAATTACATACTTATCAGTAAAAAAAAAAAACTACGAATTTCTCTACAGCCTGGGCCAGCTCTTGTAACCGCAACACCTGATCGTAACGGAAACCCTGGGGTTAATGGCAACAGCAATAGCACTGCTGACCCATATTGGTCCATCAGTATTGAGCAGTTTCTAGCCACTGTACTAACAGGCCAACCAATAGTTGAATTCTTCAGCCAACGGACATCTTTGGCAGATGGAATAATGCGTCTCCGCGGCCGTCGCTTTAATAGGCTGCATAGTCTTACTGTTTAAATGAGATAAACATTGTTTTTGTACAGTGGAACAGCTTTTCTAAGGCAGATGTAGTGGCCTGTGTTAGTGTACATGTTTTTATAAAACAAATAATTGCAAGTGTATTTTATAATGCTGGTAATAGAAATTTGTATATTTGCTGTATTGTGGTAGTAGCTGGTAACAAGTCACTGAAGGCTTCCTTGGCAAACAAGATGGATAACTTTCCATCATACTGGTATTTATTTTTGTAAAACACACACACACACACACACAGAGTTTTGGTCATTTTGCTGGAATCAGTTTATATTTATAAAAATCATTGTGTGATATCAGAATTCGGATATTACAATTAAAGGGCTCCAGGTGGTCCCTTAAAGGTTCATTAATGCAGATATAATACAACATATTGAGCTCTGCTCTTATATGATTTACATGTACCTGGAGAAAACTCATTTTCCTGGTACATCCAGTGCTGTTTGAATTGTGAATATTGACTATTTGATTTACTGACAATACTGGTCACTGTATAAAATCCCAGACATGCAGAAATTGTATCAAGTCTCTGTAAAAGTAAAATGAAATTTATAGAATTGCTAGTAGTTTAAAAGGCTGCAGAAACAGTGTCCAGTTTGTCAGGGTGTTAGTTTGCATTATTGATTCTTTATGGTGATGTGATATCTTAATTACATTAATAGATCACTCAAAACTGGGATTCTGTCTTAACTGTACACTTCTCCTATGTAACCACATGTACACACTCTGTTACTTCATTTATAGTAAATAAAAACAGTTATGAGATACACTTATTAGCATAAAAGGTGCAGACATTAGCATGTACATTGCTATAAACAAAATACCCTTGGTGTTTAAGTTGTTGGAGTAGTAATCCAAATGTGAAAACGTTTTTGTTTTTAATATTTGCTGATAGAGAGTCATTCCAGTTTCTATGTGCAGAGAGAGGCAGACTGAGAGAATGTGTAATAGTAATTAACTACAGACAATAGTGCTTCTGTTGAATGTTTAGCTCTTTAGGCCTAAGGCCATTAATGGGCTCCTTTTTTTTTTTTTTTTTTTTTTTTTTTTTTTTTTTTTTTTTTTTTTTTTTTTACTTAAATTCTCACATTTTTTGTTCTACTTTCTCTTCAGAATTCTCAATAGCATTTTATTTTTGTTTCATAAGCTACTGTTGCACCTTTTGTGACATCAAGTGGGCCATTTCTTATTTTTATTTAGAAATTTAGATTAATTTCTGTGATTTATTGCATTCAGTTTGTGTATGTGTATTATCATTCATGACTTATGGTGAAGACTGCAGAGAACCTTGTATTTAAATGATGTCAGTGATGTTTTTGCTAAAACTTAAGTGATTAATGAGTGTCCCATCTGTACATAACAGCAATTTAGAATGGTTTTAATGCATGTATGTAACTTTTCCCTGTATTGAGCGATATGAAATGATTAACTTGTTCCGTTATAAAAATATAGAAATATATAGTGTTTATAATGAACAAAACACAACTAACAGTCGGTACTTTACAAATATTGGATACATTTGTTGAATTGTGATATATTATCAATGTATTAACTTGTACTCTGCATTTTATTTATTTGATTTGTGTATGTATTCCACTGCTCTCATGAAAGTTGTATATAGTGTAGGAAAAAATACATTTCCATGTTGTTAGTCCCTGACAATACAGTTTTATTAGCAAGTGCATTAAAGAAAATGCCTCTTGCTAAAATATTTCATTGTGATAACAGTTTAAACCTCCCATGTGGTGAGTTTTATGACCTAAAAACTTGGTAAACACGTATTTAGAAATATATCGTTTTATCTTTGAAGTTAAACATAATTTTTTGCCTCATAAGCCCTTCAGTTTTTTACAAATCTTTTACAATTTTATTGGCTACATAATTTACTCCTGTCAAAATTTTAGTTCCGTATGTGTAGATGCAAAGGTGCTCCTTGAAGTACACTGGCTTCATTGGAACTGAAGCCTGTGATAAGTAGGAAACTCTTGCTGAATGCAAATAACATGTTTAATACTGTGAAAATCAAATAAACAATTGTTCTAAAATAAACGGTTGTTGCCATTCACTACTGTAAATTCTGTACATGGATAAATACACTGGTATTCAGAACTATACAATGGCAGATGTTACCACCATAACACCTTCCTGTTTGAAATATCATCAAAGGAAATGGTTAATGAGAACTGATAACATCTCATTCAGAATGTTTCTGACATATTGTGCAAGTGCAACAGAAGTTCATATTGGCCCATCTGTTGAGGATAGGTTGATCTGACAATGAAAGTTGGCTCACAAGAGGAAGACACATCACAGATGCTACATGTGCCATAAAGTTTCACTGTCAAGTTGTGGGATGGTTTCCAAATCAATGGATACAACCAATGTGAAACCATACCAAGCTAGAACTGTTTCAGCAATACCATTATCTGTTAATGATTGCCAGCTGCTTGTCCAACAACTGAAGCAGCCATTGAATGTAGCAGAATCAATGTAACAGCTTTCAAGACAATGTCTACAATAAATGGACTCAGTTGGTCTCTTCACCAGATGGGCTAACTGTGTGAGCTGCTGCTCAGTACTGCAGAAAGATGAATTTGCTAAGCTGGGATGAGGGACATAATCATTGACCAAGGAGTTACAGGCACCAATGGTACACAGTCCACACTAGTGTGAAGAGAACAAGATACTCATCATAATCAGGACAAAATTGTGTAATTTTGGTGGTATTGTGATGGGATGTTGTGGGTAACATCCACACACTAAGTAAAGCATGTTACACCACTCTGTATGTGCCTTATTTTGGATGGATATGTAATTCACGTGCAATGGGGCTCAAATCCCTGTCCACCAATACTGACTGAGTTTCTATGGTTTTCATAAATCAATGTAGGTTTTTCCATAAATCAGTGTAGGTGACAGAATTGATTTTTTTTTTTTTTTTTTGAGGTCACTGCGACTTCCTTCTCCATTACTTCTTGAACTGAGCTATGTTCCATCTCATGTGGCTAAACATCATAATGGACCTAAGCTCCAGCCTTCCATTGTAGGGTCACACCAATGTAGATCTTTCCGAACTTCAGAAAATTCACACTCATTCTTTTCCATACATCCCGTCAAGAAGGTGATCCTTCAGGGATATGGAATGCATCATGGTATACATTAATAAAAGACAAGCAAATGGTGGAAACTTGATGTGTATAATGTATTATTAATAAACTGTCAATGTTAATGGTATCCATTCCTGTACCTATGTCAGCTACATTTAATCAAGTAAATTATAATTACAACGGCTACTATGAAAAAAGCTGCTGCCCCTCTGTTATACTATATAGCTGCTGGCCAGCTCCTATTGATATCTTAACATTTGCTTGATTACATTAGCATTTGTAAAAAAAAAGTTACCCTCACCTGTAAATAATGGGTCCTGCTTGCAGTGCTTTAGAACTTGTCATGCAACTTTACAACAAACACTGCTACCTGATATGTAACTTAAAGGATTTTTCAGTCCTTGAATCTAGATATTCAGGTAATTTGTAAAAAGAGTGGCTCATCAAGTATGTTTATAATTTTCTTTTGAATTATTCTGGATTCTCAGTTTTTTGCTTTGTTTTGCATGGGACCTTGTTAAATGTCTTCCCATGAGAATACATAACTCTACTCTGCATGCTGGAGGAGGAGGAGGAGGAGGAGGAGGAGGAAGAGGAGGAGGAGGAGGTGAAGACAAACTCTGCATGATGGTTATTTGTGTCTCTTCCGTAAATCACAGCTTATCGTCAGCTAAAACTGAGTTTGTAGAGCAATGCGGTTGGCATGGGTATGTGTGTTGTTCTTACATAAGTTAGTTTAAGTAGTGTGTACGTCTAGGGACTGATGACCTCAGCAGTTTGGTCCCTTAGGAATTCACACTTTCTTTGAGTTTGCAGCACTGAAAAACATTAAAGAGTAGATGTGTTGGGCAGCATGTATAAAAATTCGAAGACCCTTAAAAAGTTGTCAGCAAAATATACCACTACCTGCGTTAAATAATAATCTCACTGCTCACTTAGGTTGAATAAACACTTTACTTACTTTAGGTGCACAGCTCTAGAAGGTGATCTGTAAGACTGTTGGGAATGAAACACCCAAAATAAGCCATCAGTAGCGTCTTTAGGTTAACAGAATAAGACACTTCTAAGGACAAAATGTGCTGAAATGAACTTTTTGATTTGTTTATATCAACTGAAGCTGCATTTTTACAGAGGGTTTTTCATTTGGTGGATGACTATAATGTCTACTTCTGGTGCTGGCTATTCATTTTTGCTTGTTTGAAATCACATAATAAATGTCTTTTCTGAGATCAACAGTTGTATATAATTACGTTCTGTGTAACAAAAGCTGCAGAGATCAGAAGCTTGCAATAAATGATTGGAAATGTAAAACTTTCTACTTCACAAAAAGTAAAACATAGTATCTTATGACTGGAAAATCAGTGTCATAACCGGAATCAGTCAACTCAAGTACCTGGTTATAACTACTTGTTCAGATACCATCTGGAATGATCAGTTGGATTAAAATGGTAGGTGCACCACTTGTTAGACTGAAGTTCATTCGTTGTATAGTGAGAATCACGCAAGAA
Source organism: Schistocerca americana (assembly GCF_021461395.2). NCBI lineage: Eukaryota > Metazoa > Arthropoda > Insecta > Orthoptera > Acrididae > Schistocerca > Schistocerca americana. The sequence continues at coordinate 655,520,012 of NC_060119.1, read as the reverse complement.
AATGACTTTGTTGTATGCATTACGGGATCAAATGATCATGCAAAAAATGAAGCATATGTCTGCATAAAAGTGCTTCAGAACTTTCTAGAAATAAATAAATCAAGGAATACAGTTGTTGCTACAGTGCCTCATAGGCACGATCTAATCTATAGTTTGTGCGTTAATAAAGAAATTCGAAGAACGAATATTAAAATAAATAAACTGTGCTCTGTATACGCAAATTGTGCTGTGGTTGATATAAGTAAACTGCAGCGTAACCTTCATACCAGACATGGGCAACACCTAAACTATGAAGGGAAAAAGTTTGTGTGCGAACGTGTCAATGAAATAATTTGAGAAAGACTCTCACGGAATAAAGCAATCTACGAGAGTAGCAGTCTGAGTAATACCTGGAATGTACGTCATTTTTTAGTTTAAAAGTCAGGGAATCGGTGAGTAATAAACCTCTTGTACTTGAACTAGGTGCTAAAATCGACATTTGAATGATCGAGTGTCTACAGACGATAAACAATAAACATAAATCTGTCACTGTGATGCAAATGAACATTCACTGCATTAGGAACAAAGTATTACAATTAGAACATTTCTGCAGTATTGAAAACTTTGATGTTGTTTGTATCTCAGAACATTGGCTGACAGAAGATCGAGTACAATATTTTGTTCCTGAACGGAATGCTGTAAGAGACATTGTGGGGAAGTGAAAGAAAGAATGGAGGTGTCCTAATATTTGTTAAAGATAGTATAATGTTTACCAAAACAGATGTTAGCTCATACTGTGCAGAACTAGATGGAGAATTTAACTGTATAAGACTAAACGCAGAGAATACTATAATTGTTAGCTTATATAGATCACTAGGAGTAGATGTAAATAAGATGTGAGCTGCTTATGAGGAAAATACTAAAATCCAAAATAAAACTAATTATCTGTGGTGATTTCAACATTTAAATGGCCAACAGTGATGAACATGTTAATAGAACATTTTTTAATATCTTAAGATCACTAAATTTACAATGTACAAATTACACACCAACACGGTATAATGCGTGCTTAGATAATATTATAGTAAATTTTTCTAGAGATACGTATGACGTCAGATTTGCCAGTGGGGCCCTAGCTGATCATGAATCATTAATTTTAATATTCTGCTGTGATTAGTTGCCTAAATCAGACAAATCAGTCAGAATCAAGTCTAATGCCACATGGGTAAGAGGGCAGAAAGATGAATATATTAATTTATTTATTGACAGATTATCTGATGTTAACTGGGACTTTGTATGCAACACACAACCTGAGAAGGGTGCTGGTGAAATGGTGTTTAACAACTTCCTGAAAATACTCGGAGTGTTATGGTACTCCTGCTCACCATTTATCTAGCCCTAAGCATAAACAGAAAAACAAACAGCTAAAATGGTATACAGATGAGCTAGCTGTCACTAGGGAGGAGATGCTCAGACTGTACCGATTATATAAAAATTCTTGTAAACAAGGACCTGAGCTAGATAACTCTTCTTATAGAGCTTATCTAAAATGTAAAAAAATCTAGAAAGACCAACTGTCCTTGGCCAAAAAACAGGCATGTGAACATTACATTGAAAGTGCTTCCAACAAATGTAAAGCAGCATGGGATATCATCAACCATAATCCACAAACCCATACACAAGATGCAATGCTGGTCCCAGAAGAAGTAAATAATTAAAATATCCACGGGTGTACTGCCGGTCTACAGTGTCCAACGGGCACAATATTTCAGCGATCATACATGTCGCCATCATCAGGTGAACTGACGGACTGAGCTCCTGTGAACGTGCCGATACGGAGATCCGTACGCTATGGCTGCTCAGGGGGAACTGGGTTCGGTCGCGGCGACGGTCGATTTAAATACCCTCCGCCGTCCGTGCCCTGCGCCACGGTCACGCGGTGGAACAGATTGCGACGGCATCTGAGATGACGTCGGTGTGATGGCTATGTCCGCCGTGGTCGTCACAACTATACATTTGCTCGATTTACTCTTGATTAACCCAATCGCTGGTTCCCAAGCCTTGCTAAGATTATAGCCACAGTCACGGTTTATGAGGTTGTCATTGGTACGAATTTTGATGGCGTCTCTAACAACGCTGTCCCAGTATCTTTACCTCTGTACCAGAATCCTCGTGAGTTCATACTCCATAGCGTGATTTTCCGACAAACAATGTTCAGTGACCGCCGACTTGCTCGGATACATCAGTCGAGTGTGCCTCTGGTGTTCACGGCATTGATCCTCGACGGTTCGCATCGTCTGACCAATATACGACTTGCCACATTGACACGGAATCTGGTACACGTCGGCCTTCCTCAAACCGAGGTCATCTTTGGCACTCCCCACCAGTGCACGAGTTTTATTTAGAGGACAAAATGCAGTTCCGACCCAGTGTTTCTTCAAAATGTGGGCTATTTTCCCCAAGAGTGCACCTGTATATGGAATAAACGCAGTGCCTACCTCCTCCCTCATGATTTCATCCATCTCCACAGGTTGTGCTGTAGTGGTTGGGTGGAGAGCATGTTGAATCTGCCACTCTGAGTACTCATTTTTCGAAATGCAGTTCACAGATGTTCCAATTCCTGGGGTAGACTCTTTGCGTCAGAGATAGTGCGCGCCCGATGTATTAGAAGGGTGAGGGGTGAAGGGTGGTGGCAGCTGTCTGCATGCAAATACAGATCAGTGTGCGTTGTCTTCCGATACACCCCATGACCAAGGGTGCCGTCAGCCCTTCTCTTGACCAAGATGTCAAGGAAAGGTAATTTACCCTCCGTTTCAGTCTCCATAGTGAATTTGATGTTGGGGTGTATGGAGTTTAGATGTGTAAATAAGTCAAGGAGTTTATCCATACCATGTGGCCAGATGATGAACGTGTCGTCCACGTAACGGAAAAAGCAAGTAGGTTTCCATTCGGATGACGACAGGGCTTCCTCCGCGAAGTTCTCCATGTACAAATTCGCTACCACCGGTGAGAGTGGGCTACCCATGGCGACTCCCTCCGTTTGTTCGTAGTATTATCCATTAAAAAGAAAATACGTGGAAGTCAAGACATGCCTAAAAAGTTCAGTGGTCTTCTCGTCAAACTTGTGACTAATCAATTCTAGTGACTCTCACAGGGGTACCCTTGTAAACAAGGAAATGACATCAAAACTCACGATAATATCTGACTCATCCAACCTGAAGCTATCAAGGCGTTTAACAAAATCCACGGAATTACGGATGTGATGAGGGCATTTACCCACAAGGACTTAATATTCCCGTCAGATATTTGGCCAACAAATATGTAGGTGCCCTGATGTTGCTGACAATGGGGCGTAATGGTACCCCCTCTTTGTGAACCTTCGGGAGGTACCGGACCTTGCGGTAACAGTTTCTTAGCATCACCCTCCGGTAAATCTGCGTCCTTGAGAAGCGACCTCGTCTTGTTCTCCACCTTCTTTGTAGGGTCAACGCTGATCTTCCAGTAGGAATCGTCATTTAGCAGGCTCTGCATCTGTCAGTGTGGTCCTTATGGGAGACAACAACTGTAGCATTGCCTTTGTCAGCCGGTAAGACAACAATTTCAGAGCGCTTCCTCAGATCACGAATGGCCGCCCTCTCTTTAGTGGTGATATTTGACTTCATCGGCTTGGAGAGCAGAGCCTGCTAAATGACGATTCCTACTGGAAGATCAGCGTTGACTCTAAAAAGAAGGTGGAGAACAAGATGAGGTCGCTTCTCAAGTATGCAGATTTACCGGAGGGTGACGCTAAGAAACTGTTACCCCAAGTTTGTATCAATTAAAAATAGATGCTCCTCGCTGAAGGAAGTTTGGACTGGAGTGCCTCAGGGCTCAGTCCTAGGTCCTTTTTTGTTCATCATTGCAATTAATGACTTCCCTTACCATGTAAGAGCAAATTCAATTGTGTGTTATGCAGATGACACAACATTGCTCAGTACACACCATGACACAACTGAACTGCATCAGGCAACACAGGAAAAACTAGAACTAGTAATGAATTGGTTTTCTTCTGATGAACCACGATGTAATCCTGATAAAACACAAGAACAAATTCTGGGTTTAACTACAGCTGTTGAAAGCAAATCAGTAAAATTGTTATGATTCCACATCGATTCAAAATTAAACTGGGAGGAACACATTAGCCATATGTGCAAGAGAATAGCAAGAGTGTGTTATCTCACCTGGAGACCGGCAGATGTAGTCACTGATGAGTATCTAAAGGTGGTATATTTTGGCCAGTTTCAATCACACATTTCCTACGGCATATTGTTATGGGGACATTCTTGCTTTCTCAGCGAAATTCTGAAAATTAAAAAATAGTAATCAGAATAATGAGCAAAGTTAAGCCCAAGGAACACTGCCGTCCCCTCTTTATCAAGCACATGATATTAACTGTAGCGAATCTATACATCTACACAGCACTGCTTTATGTCAAAAGCAATTTAAATGAGTTCGAGACCAGAGAGAACATACATCCCCACAACACCAGAGGCAAACTGGACTTAGACATACCAAGCCACAGACTCACAAAGACTGCAAACTCACACAAAAATAATGAGTTTAAAACTCTTCAATAAACTCCCAGCATCTGCTTGGTCACTGACCAGTAATATTTTCAAATGTAAGATTTATGACTGGTTACTCAAACACCCATTTTGTAAGATAACAGAATATTTTGAAATAATCATTGACATTAGTATATAAGAATATTCTTAAAAGAAAAGGAATTAAATTGTAAAAACTTTACTGTAAAGTTATTGTTAATTGTATATTTAATGTTCAGACGTATTCTGCTGTAAGTGGCCAATGGTGAATAAACTGAATACTGAATATGCAGGCACTCTGTACAGGATTTTGAAGATAGATGCCAGTTCTCCAAATGCCTGCTTACAAATTGTCAAGAACCAATGTTAAGTTTGTAATGTAGGAGTATACTACGACCCATTATGAACTGCCACCTTAGGACCCAAAAAGAATTGATTACACTAATAACAGTGTGCAAAGAGACATTTATGCATTCATTCTTACCACACTCCATTCAGGAATGAAATGGGAAGAAACCTCAATATGTGACAGAATGGGGAGTACCATCTGCCATGCTCTTCAGTGGTTTGCAAAGTGTAGCTGTAGATTTACGTAATATGAATATTTGTGAGATTAAGTCTTAAACATTAAGCTTTGAACAGGTTGTGCTGTTGCAGTACATCTTTTAAACATGCAACTGCGATGATTGTCCCTCACTCTATTCAACTAAGCTGTTCCAACATCCGAGTGTGAAGTACTATGCAATGGAGTGAGTAAGAATCTTGTGAAATACGGCTTTGACATTGGTGACATAGTTCATTGTGTCAAAATGCATGGTTTGTACCCCGTAGCTTGTGCCAAAGACTCTTTGCTTTGAACATTTCTATGTTGAGACACAAAACTACAATGTAAATAAATGAGATGAGTAAGTGTATCATTAAAGAAATAGCTTAAAGGGCTATTTAATTACTGACATCACTTCTTCTTCTTCTTCTTCTTCTTCTTCTTCTTCTTCTTTTCCTTATGCCTTTGTCCCGCAGTTTTCACAGGGTCAGCGTGGTTACATTCAGATTTGGCGAAGTTAATTTGAAGGGGTGGTGGCCGGATGACCTTCCTGCCACCACCACGTACCCCCCGGGACAGAATCAGTGTACACCTGCTGTCTGCGTCTAGTGTAAATCATGAAATAGTGTGAACGTGTTCCAAATGTCTGTGAGTTGTGTAACTGAGGCGGGACGTGGGGATCAGCCCAGTATTCATCTAATGGGATGTGGACAACCGCCTAAAAACCACATCCAGGCTGGCCGGCACACCGGCCCTCGTCAGTAATCTGCCGGGCGGATTCGATCCAGGGTTGGCAGGCCTACCGGAGTCCAGGAAGCACTTCATTAGTGCTCTCGGCTAACCTGGTGGGTAATTACTGACATCACTGTTGTGTGTTATTTTCTTTCTATTTTAAAGCTGGCACTGTTAAAGTGAAGTACATCTGCAGAAGACATGCTGCTCATCAGGATTGATGTGATTAAATAGTAAATTGAAAATCATCGAGTCCATTTCATAATAATTCTTCAGTTGGAATGTAACACGCGCACGCATGCGCATGTGTGTGGATGTGTTTGTGTGCGCGTGCGTGTTTGTGTGCGCGTGCGTGTTTGTGTGCGCGTGCGTGTTTGTGGGCGCGTGCGTGTTTGTGGGCGCGTGCGCGTGCGTGTTTGTGGGCGCATGCGCATGTGTGTTTGTGTGTGCGTGTGTGCGCGCGTCTTTCTATGCACTATTGACAAAGGCCTTAATGGCCAAAAGCTATGATTGTGTGAATCTTTTTATTGTGCCTATCACGGCTGAGCATCTCCGCTATATGGTGAGTAGCAACTTTCCTTCTCTCGTATTGTTAAATCTTCCGTTGCTTAGTTTTATTAATTTTGATTTTGAAACGTATATATAGCTGCAAAATATCAGTACAGAGATATTGTTAAAATAATATGGAATGCACATGAGCATGAGGTTGACATACTATGTATTCATATTGTTTACTATTTTTTGCATAGAATAATATGTTCTTGAACGAGATTTCAAGACACGTTGGGCAGATGCACCCGTATCCCCCCTTCTCTTCCGTAACCTTCAATGTCCTGCGAATAGAAGGGCTTTGGTTGACACTCCGCTGCACAGATTACACGAAAGATTAAAAGCTGTACTTTCAGAAGGTTGTAACTTCGTACTATCAGAAATATAGCGCAAATTTTCACTCGGGATTGACTGCTGAGGCTGACAGCTTGCACGTGTGCTTTTTTTCCCTTGAGGTGCCTGTTTCCTTGTGACAGGCAGTTCACAACTTTGCTCAGTTAAATGAGTCTGCATTCTCATTTTGTCATGGGCCACTTTCTCTAACACTTAAAAAAAATTGCAGAGAATCTGTCAGGAAACATGACCTGAGTCATTAATTGATTGCAAAGATAACTGAAGGGTAGTCCTATCAAGTCGGAACAAGAGTTCATCATTCCATTTAATAGCCAGCAGATATACTACTTTTTAATGATCTTGAATTTTATTATCATCTTAATAATATATTTGAAATTGTCTGTTATAATTGAGTTTGGTGATTCGTGCATTTCATTTAGGTCATCATTTGTGTTTGTTTCTTATTTCATAACAATTCAAGTGGTTTTTGTCTAATTCTTGGAGAGTATTATGTTTCAGCTTAGTATGTATATTTATTTTAATTGGAAAGTTTTATCATACTGGTGGTAATGAAGTGTCAAATCTAGGCTACTGCTCATCCTCTGACCAGGTTTACCTCTCTCTCTTCGTAGATCAAAATACCTGAGTTATCTGCCTCTTATCCTCACATCTGTTTGATTTTGCCCTTATTTGTTTTAGGGGAAACAACTCAGTGCTGTATGGATTTATGTAAGAGTTAAATTTTCCTTTTGCTCTTTTTTTTCTTTATAAATTCCTCCACAGTGGCCTTTCCATAATTCCTCTCTAAATACTGCTATCAAGTTGTTGTGATTCTATTTTACAATATTTTTCTTCAATGATTTGTACCTGAGTGGACCATATATGTTTTTGCAAACATTTGACCATCTGGGTCAAATAAACCATTGGTTATTGTTTTTACAGCTAAATCACTGCAATGTGTTTGGGTTAAAAGCTAATCACCAGTGTCTGTTGTACTCTGTCCTTCAATTCTCATTGGGAGTTGTACGAGCTGTGTTCAAAAAGTAAGGTCACTTTATATTTTTATGAAAAAATATTTATTTATTCATCATTATTCATGTTGACCACTTCAGAGTAATCCCCCTCGGATACAATACACTTGTGCCAACACTTCTTCCAATCCTCGAAGCACTTATCATAAGCACTTTTCGGTACAGCCTTGAGTAATTCCAGTGATGTAGTTTTTATTTCCTCAGTCATTGAAAATCTTTGTCCTTTCAGAGGTCTCTTCAGTTTTGGGAAAGAAAAAAGTTGCTGGAGGCCAAATCCAATGAAAATGATGGCTGAGGCATGATTGCCGTGTTGTTTTTGGCCAAAAAATCTCTCACATGGAATGATGAATAAGCAGGAACATTGTCGTGATGCAAAAACTGTGAACTGTTTTTCCACAATTCCGAACATTTTTTGCATATTGCTTCTCAAAAATGGCACATAACATCACTGTAATACTTCTTATTGACCATACGATCATGAGGCAAAAATTCATGATGCACTGTGCCACAGTAATTGAAGAAAAACAGTGAGCAAAACTGTGACATTTGAACGAACTTGGTGTGCTTTTTTCAGTATTGGCTCTCTGGGATGTTTCCATTCGAATGTTTTGGCTTTGGTTTCGATGTCATAACCGTAAACCCATGTTGCGTCACCAATTACAACCCTTTTGAGCAAATCAGGATCACCATTGACATCATTTGAGAACTTCCGAGCATCGCTCATGCTACGGTTCTTCTGATCAAAATTGAGAAGTTTTGAAACAAACATCACTGACACACGTCTCATGCCCAAAACATCTGAAAAAATTGCATGACAAAAGCCAACCGATATGCCAACATCCTCTGCAACTTCTCTTATGGTAATTTGACGATTTTTCAAAACAATTTTCTTCGCAGCTTCAGTGTTATCATCTGTTGTTGGTGTGCTGGAGCATCCAGAGTGAGGTTCGTCATTGGCATCTTCTCAGCCATCTTTAAGAACTTGTACCAATTGTAAACTTTTTTTTAAACTTAGAGCAGACTCACCGTATGCCACTGTCAATATTTCAAGTGTTTTAGAGCACTTGATTCCATTTTTCATACAAAATTTGATGCAAATTCTTTGCTTCATTTTTTATAATAATTGAAAATCGCCAAAGCACACTAAGTCATGTCTAACCTTTCTACCAGTAAAAAACAGACAAAGTATGCTGAACACTTTAAACTGTGAACATATGTTCGGGACATGTGTACCAACATAACAAAAAAAGATTGATAGTTGAATGTACATTTCTTGAGCAAGTTGAAAAGTCGCCTTACGTTTTGAACAGCCCTTGTAGTGCAGCCATGATCCAAAGCTGGAAAGCAACAACTCAGATACCCTCAATCAGTATTGTTTGATAGAAAATCAAAATTAGTCTCCACAAACAATGGTTTTCCAGTTTACAAACCTTATTAAATCTGTCCATAGCTGGGATACAAACTCAGTACTTCACAATGAGTTAGAAATTGTACCACAGTAACAACAATTTCAATTAATATCTTTTAAGAAATGTATCATGTCCACAGAAAACAAAAGAATTTCCTCAAAAAATACAACAAAGAAACTGGAGCGGTACTTGGCCACCAGGTTACACAATTTTAGTACTGTAAAATCAAATAATGGAAACTCCAGTTAGGAATATCAACAACATAAGAAAACATACATAGCTACTTACTGTAAAGATAGCATTCTATGTAGTTGACAGGCACAATTAAGACACTCACACATAAGCTTTCAGCCACAGTCTTCGTCGGGCACACAAGAATGCCAACTCTGGCAGCTCGGACCAGAATGCAATGTGGTTGGATGCAGGAATCTGGAGGGGGCAGGGATTGGGAAGGGACAGCAATGTATGGGTGGGGGAAGAGGAGTGCTGTATGGCAAAGTGTGCAGGGACGAGAATGCCAACAATGGCAGCATCAGGAGGTCATGGGGCAGGGAGATGGGGAAAACAGGGCAAGAAAAGAGAGGATCAGGGAAAGATGGGCAGGTGCATTGACAGAGGGCGGCAAACAGGACAGGGGTCAGAAACTGTACGTGGAGGGTGTGGTGACAATATGTTACTGTAAGTTGAGGCCACAATAATTGCACATTGAACCCAGGCCCTCCAAGTTCATACCACCATCCAATCGGGATCCTCCCTCCCTCCTACCTAAACCACTTGTTGGTTATCTTCCAGGAATTACTTACCTCCAAGTTGGCCCCACCGTCTTTACCCAGGTCCCTTCCTCAGAACACCAACCTTTCAGCAGAAGAAAGAGTAGCCATGCACAACCTCACAACGAATCCTGACCTAAGCATCCTACCTGCAGACAAAAGTTCAACCACTGTTGTTATGAATTGTAGTGACTACCCAGTGGAACACCACCTCCAATTGTCAGACTCCTCCATCTAAAAACTCTGCCAGAGTAATTCCATCCCACAAGTCCAACACAACATCCAATCCACACTTGAAGCCTTGGACACTTCACAGAATCTCTCCCCTGAATCCATTTCCCCTCTCACTTCTTTGACACCCTGCACATCTACCTTCTACATGCTCCCCAAAATCCACAAACTCAACAATCCTGGACTCCCCATTGTGCTCTGTTATTGTAGCCCCACTGAGAGAATTTCGGCTCTCATTGACCAACACTCATTGACACATACCTCCAACCACTTACCCGTAGTCTAGCCTCCCAAGTCAAAGATACCAACCACTTTCTTCACCAACTCCCCACCCCTTCACCTCCTCGATCCCAACTTGTTGCTGTTGACACCCCCTCACTATACACCAACATCCCTCAGGTCCATGGTCTTACAGCTATTCAACTTTACCTTTCCCTACATCCTTCAGACTCCAAATCCACTACATCATACACATTATTAACTTTACTCTGACACACAACTACTTCTCCTTTGAAGGGAAGGTATACAAATAAACCCACAGCACAGCCATGGGCACCTGCATGGCATTTTCCTAGGCAATCTGTTTATGGGTCATCCAAAGGAGACCTTCCTAGCCTCCCAAAACACCAGACCCCTAGCCTCGTTCCGGTTCATTGATGATATCTTCATTCCTTTGCAACCTCCCAACACCTACTCTCCCATTCACTTCCTTGGTCCTCCTTAACCCAACATGCAACCTTCCTAGACATTGACCTCCTCCTCTCTGAAGGCTCTGTCCACATTAAACCCACCAACCACCAAAAGTTCCTGCATATTCAACAGCTGTCATCCCTTTCACACCTCAATATCCCTGCCATACAGCCTGGCCACTCAGGGATAATGTATCTGTAGTTACGAGAACTCCCTTGCCCAGTATTCTGAGGGTTCTACCAAAACCTTCACAGACATGCACTAGCCCCCACACCTAGTCCGCAAAAGATCTCTCATGCCATTTTCCACCACACCCAGGACCTAGCCACAAAGGAGTGACCCCTTGTCACCCAATACCACCCTGAACTGGAATAACTGAACCATGTCCTTCACCAGGGCTTTGATTACCCGTCGTCGTATCCTGAAATCACGGACATCCTACCCGACATCCTTCCCTCCCCTCCTAAAGTGATGTTCCATCACCCACCCAACCTCCACAAAATCCTATCCATCCTTACGCCTCTCCCAATCCTGAATCCTTGCCCCAAGGATCATATTCCTGCGGAAGACCCAGATGCAAAACCTGCCCAATCCACCCACCCAGCGCTTCCTATACAAGTCTTGTCACAAATTTATCCTATAATGGTATAATTAACAACAAACAGTCTTCTAATATGAACAACCACTGCCAAACTTTGGCCAAGAGCAAAGTAGACCGCACTGTAGTACACCATGCAGCTGAACATAACATGCTTGATTTCAATGGCTGCTGCACTATCCGAGCTATGTGGATACTCCCCTCCACCACAAGCTTTCCCTTACAACAATTTATCCACTCCCCTAATTATCCCGGCCTCGACCTACTAAATACTGTTCCACACCCTCTACCCAACAGTTACCACCTCCCTCTGTCCTATCACCTCCCCCATTCTCGACTCCTCTTTGTTTGCCAATTTAGAGGCACTGGGAAAATTGGTGAAGCGAGCAGTAGTACAATTAATGTGTGTGTGTGTGTGTGTGTGTGTGTGTGTGTGTGTGTGTGTGTGTGTGTGTGATCCTCTCCAACATGGGCATGGCTGCAGTGAGGTGGTGTGCAGTCTCAAAAATATGAGATGGCTATATCATACGTGCAATGGCATTTGAAGAGTATCTATGGAGACTAACATGGTTCCTAAAAAGGGGTAGCAGCCTTTTCAGAAATTGCAGGGGCAACAGTGTGAGTTGAACTTGTAACATTAACGAACATGGTTTTGATCTCTTGGTAGTGTAGAACGTCGGAACACATGGGGCCATGCAGCTCTACCGTATTGTTTAATGATGATGGCATCCTCTTGGGTAAAATAGTCCTCCATCAGAGATAGTCCATAATTTATGTTACATACAGCAGGAATTAGTGTAGTGAGGTGGCAGGAAGAACAGAAGTTCTGGTCAGTGAGTATTAGAATATTTCACAAAATAAAATGGGGGACATGTAGAGCTAGGTTTAACAATGAACAAGCCACTAGAACAGCACACTAAACTCATTATCATAGTTGAGATAGATACAAAGCCAACCCCTATCACAGTAGTACATGTTTATATGACTAGCAGCTCTGTAGATAATGAAGAGATTGGAAAAAGTGTATGACAAATAGAAGAAATTATTCATGAAGTTAAGAGAAGTGAAAATTTTATTGCAGTGAGGGACTGAAATTCACTAGTAGGAAAGGGAAGAGAAGGATAAGTAGTGTGAGAAATAGGACTGGAGGCAAAGAATGAAAGGGGAAGCCACCTAGTACAATTCTGCAATGGGCACAATTTAATCATTGCTAACACTTCCTTTAAGGATCAGGAAATAATCTTATACTGGGTGATTACAATTAAACTTTCACTATTTAACATATTATAACATGGAAACGAATTACCTTATGAATACCAAAATTGGTAGCATTAATGTCAGGGACATGGGAAGAGAAATAATACATAATCAATTCGATTGAAACAATTTTAATGTGCTGCCATGCTACAACATACCATTACATACTGGTACTATTACTGCTACAAAAGGGGCTCAATATGGCGCCCATTAGTGTCAAGAAGAGTCTGAAAGCACAGGATTGCATTCCACACCGCAGAACAAAGCATGTCCGTAGGTATGCTAGCTACCTCTCTTGATATACTGCACTTCAGATCAGCACATGTGTGAATGTTCCCCTGGTAAATCCTGTCCTTCAGGTAGCCCCACAACCAGAAATCACAGGGAGTGAGGTCAGGTGATCGTTCTGGATTTAAAGTATATTACAATTGCATTATTAGAAATGTTGTGCTTATACGATTTTTGGATAATCGGACTTCCTCTCTTACATTTGAATTGTAGATGCAGGCAGCAGACATCAAGGTCACCAGCGTGTGTCAAAAATAGGAAAATCCTCCTTACTGGTCCCACTTCACTTCAATAAAAAATACTTAATATTGGTACCAATTCTTCTTTTATTTCAAAACATATATGGTACAAAACACTCGTAGCCCATCATGCTCCAAGCTGCATTTCTTAACACACACTTCTATATACCAGAGTGTGAGAAACAAAATCATGTATAAGGAAAAATGAACGATGGTTTTATTTTTTTCATTTGTCTGTGCCTTACAGCGCATTCATAATTAACGTCTTTGCCAAAGCTTATAGTTGATCGGTGTTTCATTTTTTGTTTTTAATAAGTTTTAACTTTATGATATCCTTGGGGTCTTTCACCATGTACCGACACAATTGCCCCCACACTGTATGTTGACATGGTATGGAGACATACAGTGGTGTTTTTTTTTCCCATATACCTATTTACATTTGCCGATAGGGGTCGATGCCCTTTGTCTGCTTCTCTTTTACTTAATGTAGTGGATACATCAGCTTATCCTATGAATGTTAAAGTTCTACAAGAAATTGAAAGATTATATACATATGATAGTCCATTACATATTTAAATTAAACGCACTGATAACAACATTCAGTTTGCTTCAGCCTCGCTGCCAGGTTTCGCGCTTGCGCACTGGCAGATTTGGCGGCTAAGAAGTAGTCACCAATGGTCAACATGTTAGATGCTACCGTCAAACGTGCGTGCACTCATTGTCTTAGTGTTGATTTCACATTGAGTGTCACACTTTCACCTGAGTATCACATATTGAAGAATTGCCGTGGCGTTTGTCTCCATTCTGGGTGCAATGGGTGAGTGCTTATTGTTCAAAATCTGATGCTGTGGCAGATAATCTCCATTTTTATAGCCCGGGTGTCATTATTATCTGTCATAGTGACATTTTCAGTGGAGAGAACCCTGGCCAACAACATCTGTCGACGTGGTAAGTTCTGGCTCGAACAACTGTAGTTCACTTATTAATGTATCAAGTGTTGTGAGCCATGATACTCAGAAATTATTTCGTTGCACACATATGAGAATGTCACCACACTTGACCACCTGCTTGTTGAAAGACACATATAGCCATCCAAAATATTGTATAAATTGCTTGTCTTTGAAGTTCATTCCTTCACATGGAGTTTGGTTTCCAATGCAAGTTCATACAAGTATTGAGTTACAACAATATACATACCATGATAGCTTATACCTATGGCTGGCATTCCATCCATCGCTTATACTAAGAACGTAAATTTCTTAAGTTTTAAAATGTAATAAAATTTTAATAATAAAAAAGCACCAGTTTGCTTTTGTTCTACAACAGGTGCTTTTTATTTATTATTATAATGTTGTTCTACCAAGAACCGACGGAAGATTCTGTTAATATAATAAAAATTTTATTAACTGGGTTCTGTTACTATAGTTTGTTTGTTAGTTTTATCTTATCCTCGTTCACATCACATACACAAATTAATTACATAACACATTATTATGATACAATACCAGCATATGATACATTTATGCTTCATTTTATAGATAGGTTTTTGTCACTTATGGGAGCTCATTTCTTCCTTAGGTAGAGGAGGGAGAAAAGCATTGGAAATAAGACTAAAATATTATGCATTGCTGGCTTAACTACACTTGGTGCCACCTCCTTTGTTTGGGAGGGAAGAAAAGAAGTACTCATCTACTGGTTAAAGGATTTATGAGGAAATGTTACTCTTACAGTCATGGACTAGTTGCCAAGCAACTTTTATATCATGGAAATAATGTTTACTGACTAATCATTCAAGTAGTATCGAGTTGTTTCTTCATGTGCTAGTGCTGTTTACGTCAATTCACATCGAGCTTAGTGTGAAAGAGATTTACCTTTCTTGAATACTGGAAATGTCTTTATTTACTGGTTTTTGTAAAACTACATGCTTAAATGTTTGTGTGTACTCTGCAGTGAATAGATACTGGGAAAAATCACGGAAATATGTTGCGATGATGCATATTTTCATTTTTAATTTGCCCTGTGACCTTTGTATAGATATTATTATGACTAAATTGTTTACTATAGGTGCAGCCCATTTCTTTATTTGGTACCTGTTACTCTCGACGTAATTCTCTTCTTCTACGCTGTGATGAAGCACTGGTCACTGAAAGAAAAAAACTTAAAACTAATTTCATTATGTAGCTCAGTGGCCACTGATAGATTTGGTCATTACATCTGTCTGCAGATATTTCCATACTTTGTTTAAATTCATAGACACTCATTTATTCTGTTACCCATTGTGATCATTTACCCTGAAAAGAAAATTGATATTTCATAGGGTATTTTGTCGTTTCTCCTTAGCTTACACGTATCGTATATTTTTTCATAATGCTTCCTTTTGCTTGTGAATATGTTGTATATAGCTTAGTATTTAATTAAATCTCTGTGTACATGTATCAACAGGTTCCTTAGTTCTTAGGCAGTAGATGTAAAATTGCGTAGTATTTCCGTTTACTTTGTATTTAAGTTAAGTACTTCTACATATCGCATTCCTGTTGGGTTGCGCCTCCTGTCCTACTACTGACGTCAGCAAGTATTGTTGAGTGTGGATAGCTGAGTCATAAGCTAATTTTGTTTATACTTTTGCTGCAAATGAAGGGGTCTATTAGTTTTTTTCTTTTTCGCTTACATGTACAAATCAAAAGAATTACTTATGCCTATACACATTACTTTATCTTAAAATACACTCCAGAAGAAAAATTACACTTAAGAGTTATGTACAATTATCTTGTGACAGAAAGAAAGAAATGCTACATAGTTTCATCGTTCTGTAAAACCTTTTATATCTTTGTTAGGGCGGAGATCCTTGTCTCTCCCTGTTTTCTCTAGACTAATCTGTATGCCCCAGGGTATGGTATTTTGGAAATTACATATGGCCCCCGAACAGAGTAATTGCCACTTCTTATTCAGTCTGCCAAATTTTGCCGGTTTAGGGTGCGTCTTTAAGAGGACTTGTTGCCCTTCAAAAAATTGTGTAACGTGTTTCAGTTTCTTATTACAAATTTTCTTTGTATACTCGGCCCTGTTTTCTAGAGTAACAGTGGCTTGTTTGCTTTTGTCTTGTAGTGTCATTTCTGTAGTGGATACCTCTGGTATGGGTGACTTCCACTCATTCAGTTATTTTGACCGGAACATCAATTCATTAAGTGTGAAACATGTTGAAGAATGTGGAAGGTTATTGACAACTTGCATGAAGGGAGTTACGTATTCTACCCATCAGGTGTGTTTGTGAGGGGTGTATGTCCTGACAAACTGATTAAATTCTTCAAAGACTCGCTCTACTGGGCTTGCTTCTGGGTGAAAAAAGCTTACTAATATTTGCTTTATGCCCTGTGAGGTCATAAATTATTCCACTTTTGCCCAACAAAAGTGTCTCCCTCAATTCTTTTTCTGATATTTGTGGCTGTTGTATTTTTAATGGCATACATTTTGATATGTTTCGAGAAAATATCATATAGTGCTACTACGTATATAAAGCCTCCTTTACTTCTTGGATATGGTCCAGCTATGTTCAGGGATACTATATCTAGATGGTCTTTCGTAAGTGTTGGGTGTAGCTCAGTATATTTTGACACATTGGACTGTTTTGATTTTTGACATATTGCACATTTTCTCAATACCCGTAGGATTCACCTTCTCAAATTTGGAAAATAACAATGTTGCAATTTTTTCATCAGATTTTTCATGTTTCCTATCAAACAAAACACCCTTGTACTCCTGATACCATTACTTACCTTCCCACCTTCATCTTGCTTAAGGTTTTGCATGAATTTACTCCATCTGTGATCTTGCTATTGTATAATTTTTATATGCTTACAAAACTTACGGTACTCAGACTGTTCTGTTGTACCTTCCATTAATAACATTTTAATTTCTGCATCTTGATCTTTTAAGTCACCAAATTCCTCTAAACCTTGTGGTAACCTAGACAAAGCATCTGCAATAACATTCTGACTTCCATAAATATAAATGATCTCGAAATTGAATTCTTGTAAATGTAGATACCACCTAGCTAATCTACAGTGCAATAGTTTACATGTCAAAAGAAATGACAGTGACTTGATGGTCACAGTAAACTTTGGTATTCTTGCCCGACAAAAAATATTCAAACTTTTTAAATGCCAATATTACAGATAAACTTTCCAATTCTGACACAGATTAAAATCTTTCTGCTTCTGCTAGTGTGCGACTAGCAAAACTGATGACCTTGGGTACTTCTTTACCTTCTTCTTCTTCTAGCATTTGCAACAAGTATCCCCCAACCCCTGAGAGGTCAATAGCCTGGGGCTTAACTACGACCGGTCGGTGCTTTCCGACAGCGTAGTGTGACTTAGTTCATTATCTGGAGTAACTTCAGTTAGTTGCACTGTGTGGGTACTTCGCCGATTTGTGTCATTGGCTGCTGTGCCGTTATTTTGCTGCCCAAAGGTTGGCTGCGGTACAGCATAAGGTATGGCGTTGTTGCTGCACGTCAGCCACAACTGCAGTTGACAGTTTCTGTTCATGTTTGGCATAGAGCCTTGTGATGGTGGATTGTAATTCGCTCGGGCGTTAAAATTACTCCTGTTAATCAAGCTCTGGCAGAAAATAATCAGATTCGTGCTCTGGTGTTGCGACTTATTTTTCTCTAATGTGCAGTGGTAAATTACTTTTCAAAATTTTTAACATGTCTGCCTGTGATATTGGGTTCATTCAGTAGCGTGTCCTGTTCAGGTATTTTTCAAAGTACCCGCGTAGACTACCATATTTGCCATTGAATGGTACGGGGTTGAAAACCTTGCATCTTTCTTGCACTGCCTCAGGCCAATATTTGTCGAGGAAAGCTCATTCACATTGGATATCTACATCTACATCTACATGACTACTCTGCAATTCACATTTAAGTGCTTGGCAGAGGGTTCATCGAACCACAATCATACTATCTCTCTACCATTCCACTCCCGAACAGTGCGCGGGAAAAACGAACACCTAAACCTTTCTGTTCGAGCTCTGATTTATCTTATTTTATTTTGATGATCATTCCTACCTACGTAGGTTGGGCCCAACAAAATATTTTCGCATTCAGAAGAGAAATTGGTGACTTAAATTTCGTATAGATCTCGCCGCGCCGAAAAATGTCTTTACTTTAATGACTTCCATCCCAACTCGCGTATCATATCTGCCACACTCTCTCCCCTATTACGTGATAATACAAAACGAGCTGCCCTTTTTTGCACCCTTTCGGTGTCCTCCGTCAATCCCACCTGGTAAGGATCCCACACCGCGCAGCAGTATTCTAACAGAGGACGAACGAGTGTAGTGTAAGCTGTCTCTTTAGTGGACTTGTTGCATCTTCTAAGTGTCCTGCCAATGAAACGCAACCTTTGGCTCGCCTTCCCCACAATATTATCTATGTGGTCTTTCCAACTGAAGTTGTTCGTAATTTTAACACCCACGTACTTAGTTGAATTGACAGCCTTGAGAATTTTGCTATTTATCGAGTAATCGAATTCCAGCGGATTTCTTTTGGAACTCATGTGGATCACCTCACACTTTTCGTTATTTAGCGTCAACTGCCACCTGCCACACCATACAGCAATCTTTTCTAAATCGCTTTGCAACTGGTACTGGTCTTTGGATGACCTTACTAGATGGTAAATTACAGCATCATCTGCGAACAACCTAAGAGAACTGCTCAGAATGTCACCCAGATCATTTATATAGATCAGGAACAGCAGAGGTCCCAGGACGCTTCCCTGGGGAACACCTGATATCACTTCAGTTTTACTCGATGATTTGCCGTCTATTACTACGAACTGCAACCTTCCTGACAGGAAATCACAAATCCAGTTGCACAACTGAGACAATACCCCATAGGCCCGCAGCTTGATTAGAAGTCGCTTGTGAGGAACGGTGTCAAAAGCTTTCCTGAAATCTAGAAATACGGAATCAACTTGAGAGCCCCTGTCGATAGCGGCCATTACTTCGTGCGAATAAAGAGCTAGCTGCGTTGCACAAGAACGATGTTTTCTGAAACCATGCTGATTACGTATCAATAGATCGTTCCCTTTGAGGTGATTCATAATGTTTGAATACAGTATATGCTCCAAACCCTAGTGCAAACCGACGTCAATGATGTAGGTCTGTAGTTCGATGGATTACTCCTACTACCCTTCTTAAACACTAGTGCGACCTGCGCAATTTTCCAATCTTTAGGTACAGATCTATCGGTGAGCGAGCGGTTGTATATGATTGCTAAGTAGGGAGCTATTGTATCAGCGTAATCTGCAAGGAACCTAATCGGTTTACAATCTGGACCTGAAGACTTGCCCGTATCAAGCGATTTGAGTTGCTTCGCAACCCCTAAGGTATCTACTTCTAAGAAACTCATGCTAGCAGCTGTTCGTGTTTCAAATTCTGGAATATTCCATTCGTCTTCCCTGGTGAAGGAATTTTGGAAAACTGCGTTCAATAACTCCGCTTTAGTGGCATAGTCGTCGGTAACAGTACCAACGGCACTGCGCAGCGAAGGTATTGACTGCGTCTTGCCGCTTGTATACTTTACATACGATGTAACATGTGATACGTGTGATGGTGTTCAGATTCTGTGTCAAATTATCAATTTTGGTATTCATATCTTGTTTCATATCACTGAAATTGGTGTTCATATTATCTAATTTCATGTTTGTTAGATAAAAACTGCCACAGCAGTGCGTCAGTTGTATTACTGTGGTTGCTGTCAGCTGTACTTTCCAAGTTAATGTTTGTGTTGTGACGTAGTAGTGTTTCCAATGTGTTGTCAAGATTCGTATTGGAATCGCTCTCCAATGTTTCTTTCATGAGTGATATGTCGCTGTGGGAGATGCATGATATTGTCTTGTCAAAGTTATTCTGCTGTGGAGCATCGGTATCATTTGTCACAGCTGTGACACTCATCTGTGACCTACTTAAACTTTCTGCAGTGGGCATGCATGGCACCTGAACTTCATTTGTTTGATCGTGCAATTCTACGCCATCTTGGCTGATTGTGTTTTCGCTATTGCTCAGCTGATAATTCAATCATTGCCAAATGTGTTTTGGAGAAGCAGGTGAAATTCACAAGTGATGTGCATTGGGGCCCAGTCTTTCATGAAAATTGTTGAGTTCAATGTGTCTCTCTCCTGTAGGACAGGTGTGACATACTGGCAAAGCATATTGCAGAAACACTGGCCAGTCACTCTGCATGTCTTTGGTCCTTGAGTGCCAGCCTGTTCAGTGATGAATGTAGCCTTGAAGCCACACTATACAGTGACATGTTCAACATACAGAAGATCTCCATGCACAGTGACTGGAGGTGAAGATCTCCACGCTTAGCAATTATGTGTGTTCATTTCACCCGTCAGAGAAAAATGAGCTTCGTCTGTCCATAGTATGGTCCACAGCCAGTCCTCATCAACTTCAGTCCTTGTAAGAAAGAGGAGAGCAAAGTCAACACGTCACTGTGCGTCGTGTAGCTACAAGTTACTGTAAGATATGGATCTTGTACAGATATCATTTGAGAATGGTATGAAGCACCTTCCATATAGTGGACCATGGGATGTTCAACTGTTGTGACACAGCTCGCGCACTGCCTGACAATCAGGAATCGTGTGCAGGGCTGCCTGCCGTAGCAACAGCGATTTCATCAACCACCTGTAGTGCAACCGGTCATCAGCCTCTTCCTGAAGCAATGCTCAGCTCTCCAGTTGATTCAAACTACTTCATCATGCTCCGCAAACCAGGTGGAGAAAGAGAACCCTTCCATAATCGTTCTAGCTGGCGATATTCTTGAAGTGCAGCTGCAGCATTACTGTTGTCTTGATAACAGAGCTTCACCAATAATGCCCTGCTGTTTTGTCCAAGCTCTTGTTGACACATCAACAAGTGTACTGCGAGTGGTTAGGTATGTGAGATTATGAAACATGATGACTGATCATGCCGCCTAGTGGCCATAGTTGGAACTGGACGGTGGTACTGTGACACATGGAAATCATGCACCTTATACTCTGGACATTAGTGCTACCAAGTCTGGTACTTTTACAGTAATTAGTTTCCATGTTATAAAATGTTAAATAGGGAAAGTTTAATTATAGCCAACCTGTATATGTGGAAGAGAGACTGTAAAGATACAGATACCCATGCTGCACTTTGCAGTTTGAATGTATCCTTAAGCTGCTTTGCTAAAGTGCAGCAGCCAGCTGACCGGGATGCCCCTTAGTTCTAGAAGGAAAAGGTTGATGCCTGGAGATTATTGGCATGAGGTGAGATTGTCACACCAGCGTCATGCGAGAAAAGTGATCTTGGTTAAAGTAATAGTTTTGAAGTAAAGGATTAATTTTGTAATAAGGGCACTGTTATATAATTAAAAGGAACTGGCAATGGTAAACTCATACACTTATCAGCCAGAACGTTATGACCGCCAACCTACTATTGATATAAACCCCTCCAGCATTACCTGGCATGGAATGACTGCTAGTCAGACACATGCATGGTGCATGTAGTATCAGTGAGCGTGCTGTCGTGTGTAGAATGAGGAAGCTGCACAATCTGAGTTTGACCAAGCGCAGATTGTGATGGCCCGGAGGCTTGGCATGAGCATTTTGGAAACTGAACAACTTGTCGGGTGTTCAAGGAGTGCCGTGATGGGAGTCGTCCACTTGTGGTGAAACCATATCGAGACTTTTGGAGTTGGGCGGCCACCACTCATTACAGACGTCGGATGTCAAAGGTCGGGCAGACTGGTAAAACAGGACAGGCAGCCAACTGTGGTGGAACTAACATCAAGAGTTAATGCTGGGCAGAGTACAAGTGTGTCTGAACACACAGTGCACCAGATACTCCTAACAATGGGCCTCCAAAGCTGACGACCCCTGCATGTGTCAATGTTAACACCATGATGTTGGCAACTATGACTGAAATGGGCACGACTATTGGCACTGGATGTTTGTGCAGTGGCAGAGCTTTGCATGGTCTGATGAATCCAGATATGTTCATCGTGCTGATGGGAGGGCACGAATCCATCGTCTTCTGGGGGAATAGCTCCTTGACACTTGTACTGTTGGATGGAGACATCCTGGTACTGGCTCCATTATGCTCTGGGGATCATTCATGTGGGCACCCATTTGTCCAGTGGAGCCCCTACAAGGCACCATGACAGCCAACGAGTATCATACACTGGTTGCAGACCATGTACACTTTTCATGACAATAGCCTTTCCTGACAGCAATGGAATTTTTCAACAAGATAATGTATTATATCACAAGGCCAGGAGTCTAATGGAATGGTTCGAGGAACACAGTGGCCAGTTCCAGTTGATGTCCTGGCCCCCCAACTCACTAGATCTGAACCCGATCCAACACATCTGGGATGAGAGTGAATTTGGCATCAGAACTCATCACCCCCTGCCCAGAATTTACAGGAATTAGGTGACTTTGGGTGCAGATGTGGAGCAAACTCCCTACAGTGACATACCAAGGCCTCACTGCTTCCATGTCACGAAGTTTCGCCGCTGTTACCCATGCCAAAGGTGGACAACCAGCTATTAGGTAGGTGATCGCAGTCTTGTGGCTGATCAGAATGTAAGCTGATGAGAAATGAGTGGCTATAATTGTAGTGCAAGTGTGGGCAGAGCAAGTAGTGACATTTTACCTGAAATTAAAGTGAAATAAATTAACTGTGCTGTATAATAGTGTACACATATTGCAACCTCTTCATTATTATTACAATTATTTGGATGGGGCTGAGTTACAGAACAGTATGAAAGAGTAGATAGGACATGCACCATCACCACAGCATCAGAACTTTAGTTACCAGTGCATGTATCTAGGTAATAAGTTCACCCTACAAAACTGGCAAACTTATGAATGCCTGACACCTAGTTTTCCAACCATCCGGACTGTAGCAAGCAATAATCAAGTTTAAATCAACAAATAATATGGAGTGGTAGCTTACATTAGGTGATACTTGACAACACCAAACTGTGTAAATGTTCCAATGTTGGTATGGAGAGAAAATAAGACACCAAATTACTTTTAATGCATGACAATATGAACTGCTTAAATCTCCAGCGATGATTGTAGGAATAGTGGAACAAGTACAAGAATAGCTTTCCAACATTTTGATATGACGGAACAACCACTACAAGAAATGAGATGGAGCCGGACAACAAAACGAAACAAAGGATCAAGCAGATGCCACATCGCAATGAACAACAGTCAGCAGTATAACAACCAACAGCAACAGGAAACTAGAATATAAGTGGTGCAAGTTGCTATGAACCATAAACCAAGATTATTGCTGTAGAAATAGTTTAACAGTGCAGCATAGGCTATGAAGTGGTTGAAGCAGTATGTATTAAAAGTGATGTTTCAGAATTTTAAATATTGATAGACACTGTAATATTCAGGAAAAACCATAACAAACTTAAAATTTCAAAAATGGAGCTGAGATTGCTAGTAGATAAGATAAAGTAAGTTTATCAGATGAGAACATGAGGACAATTATCAATCAAATGTACTGTAAAGGAAGAGGAACAATTGTCATCAGAAAGTGAAATTAAGCAGGAAAAAGAATAATGGGGAGGCATATTTGTGCGGTGACTGGACTGAATTCTCCTTTGAGAATAGCTTAGAACAGGAAAGTATGAGAAACTTAGCCATACCCTGACTGATAAATTTGGAACATGAACATAGCAAGAACAGAAAGGCATGAAATAGAAGTAGTGAGCAAACATAGTGGATATGATGCATTTGCAGAAACCCCAAAACCAAGGGTATGTAGGATCCAGTATCAACTTCAAACAGTTAATGAAAGCATTGAGAAAAATGCGGAGGGAACAAAAGGAAAATATTAAAGAAATTAAAGCCTCAAACAAAGTATTTGAATCATTAATAATAGAGAGAATTTATAAAAAAATGGAGAAACAAGAGGTGAAAACTAAGGAAATGTTTAAAACATGGGAGGAAGTGGTAGATGAGAAATAAAGGAAATAAGAAAAGAAAATAAACGAACTAGTAAAATCACTTTGAGAATGAGAACATAATATAAGAAGTAAATGCAATAACTATTCTGGCAATTGTGACTATGTGAAGGCAATAGGAAACTAGTAAATGCATACGAGAGATCAAAGAGAATGCAGAAGTCACAAACCAAGTGACAAGAGAAGTACAACAAACTACTGAATGGTAGGTTGAACAGGCATTCAAAAACAAAATACGCAGTGAAGCAAAGTCAGCAAATTAACAAACTGCAAGAGTGACCCCCAAGTCGAATTTATACATACTTGGAAATTCAGTAAATTGCATTCTGAAGACAAGTTGCATCCAGTTGCATTCAAAAGAAATTTCCATGACTTATTGCCAAAAATATGCGATGACAAAACAAAAACTACTTACATTTTAAATTAAATGGAACAATGAAGCTTATAACTGGTGTACATATATAGAAAAGGAATGCTTAAATTGTGCAGAATTTGAAAAAAAATATGTTGTTGAACAAATACTCTAATTTCTTTACATATTTGGCTATATACCAGGAGAATATATGGAGCTTACAGCCAGTTCTTGGAAAAAGAATTGGACAAAAACAAATATCTTGACACACCCTATGATGAGAGGAATGTGATGTGATGGGTGGTGCAAAGATTACCACACAAAGTATGTAGCAATTTAATAGGAACAATTATTGACTCATTGGAGCAGGCCAGGATCATATTTGTGCCATTAAGAGTGCGAGGACAGGCAGCCAGAAGTACAAAGAGGTAACTTCAGTGATGCAACACTGCAGTGTGGAATGTGCCATGAACAAGAGTGGAGAAATGAACAGAGAATCAAAAAGAGGCCTTAGAGCATGGTGGTTATGCTGTCAGATTCCACAGAGTGTGAGGGTCAGGTGGATGGGAGGAAGAAGGGCGCTACTCGCATGAAGTAAGACATGAGGGATGGAGGGTGAGAAGGGGTGTGGAATCGGCCAAGTCCGAGAGTGTGGGAAGCATATAGGGGTTTTAGATTGACCCGACCTGAAACGTACCTGGAGAGATCTTAGACAACTAGGGCACAAATGAGAAACATTTATGTAATAAAAACAGGAAAACTAAGTGACTTACAAGAATAGAAAAATATGTTATATCGAAAGACAAGGAAATAATCTCTCCTATAATTGAGGTTAAAACATGTGGGTGTGCGAGTAAATCGTCGACTCAGGAAGCCCGCTGAATGCGATAGCAAAGAAATTGTATACCATCTAACAGGGTGATTTCAGACACCGGGGCGAATTCAGCAAGTATGGCTTATTTGCTCTTTGCAACTGCATA